>NC_090819.1:99387674-99500174 GCF_000390325.3 Nicotiana tomentosiformis | reverse complement strand
ATTAATCCCGCACAATACACCACATCTATTATGCCATCATGTGACAAGTACAAGAATCCCATTATTAACTCTGAGTCACCAACAAATTACATACCCGGTCAGTTAGAAACCTTCATCTTGCTTTCTTCCAGGAGAAAATCACAATACACAATACGCTCCCCACACAGGTAGAAAATATCTGGTTCAAACCATTGTAGAAACTATCAAGAACACTTTGAAATCCATTTGCACATAATCAAGCTATCGGAACTAAATTTCCTCTAACTCGACCAAGCCATGCACTTCACCAAACCCAAGAATATTTCCACTAAAACATCCGTAGAGCCTCACCACTTCATAGGTACCCAAAGAACCGATCATACCATACTGTTCCAGCCTACTACCCAGTCGTCCTATTTTCTCCGAGTTTCTTCTAAATTACCCTCAAGTTGACACTTCTCCCTATCAGAACTCCACGATCCTTACCCAAAGCTCACTATAAGACATCCTAATATAAAACCACACCGCCCTAAGGCCCATAAGTTATTGTATTTTTCTTAAGCACCTCCATAAATACCACAACCGTAACACTCACACTGAAAATACCTTATGTGAATTTAAAATTGTTCTTCTTACCTTTCTTATACTAAAATATAGAATCCATAGTCATAGAAAATTACCGTAAGTCCCGGCACCATTAAATATAAATCTCAGATTCTATCCATACATAAATTCGAAAAAATTCTCGATTGATGTATATAAATTTCAAACCCATTAGAACCTTCTCGGGAGTCACCCACTTTGCTCAAATCTAAATTGCATCGCCCAAACGGGCTGAAAGACACGTGCCCTATTAGCACAACAACACTCAAAGAGGTAACTCTGCCTTAACACCACCGATCAAATTCATACTATGTGTGCACTATATCCTTCTCAAATAACAACTCACTCATCCCATGATTTTCATAATACTCATAAAGTGCGATATAACTCGTATTTAGGAATTTCAGTCCTCGAATCATCCTCGATCTCAACCTCTGCAAGTCATGACTAATTTACAAGTATGCCTCAGACCAAAACTTAAATTTAACATATAACTATGAAATTGAATTGTCAATAGCAGGCTCCCCTACTTGGCTCAAAGCCATAGATTAAAACACTCGATAACTCATAATACCCATACTCTATTACTGTTATAATACCGCAGTCAGTTCAACGAAAATTCTTCTCAAGCTCATGCAACGCCAACCATAAAAATACCTCAATCATCCGCTAAGCTTGCATTCATTCTCTTGACACTCAAGCCAACTTTCTCAACCAGATTCAAATTCAAATCTCAACACATACGCCCCGCTGGCAAAAAAGAAACTCTTCACTCACCATTATAAGGAACACACCTACGTAGATTACTCCGCAGGAGATAACCCAC
The DNA here is from genome assembly GCF_000390325.3 of Nicotiana tomentosiformis. Taxonomy (NCBI): domain Eukaryota; kingdom Viridiplantae; phylum Streptophyta; class Magnoliopsida; order Solanales; family Solanaceae; genus Nicotiana; species Nicotiana tomentosiformis. The sequence goes on along the minus strand of NC_090819.1, from coordinate 99,498,766 downwards.
ATGTTTAGCTTCAAATTGGCATCTTGTTATACCCTTTCGCAGTCACAATTACTATGCAATCACTTAATCTTTCTGAGTCCAAACTCATTAACAAGACATGAGAATTTAATTTGTCCCAAAATTTAACAACATAAAAGATCCTTCAAAACAATCATACTCGAGAATGTACGTCACATCAAAATGAAAATCAAGCACCCAATGGCCCATTTTACATTTCAAGGAAACACTTCTCATCACATTCAAATCGTCTTAACACATCCCGCAGTCATCTCATACTCATCACAAAGCCACTCCATCGCTCACCGAGCCACAAATTCCACTCGTAGGGACATTACCAGACATATGAGTCGAAATGTACAAGTTACAGTTGAAGCTACCAAGCCTAAGCTGCGGTCTAACCCTGACCTCAAGTCCTCCAGACTGGACCATCACCAAAACACAGAATACACATCTCGAACCTCGTTCATAGAATCACAAGCCGATGATGCACAGTTGATACAGAGAGCTCACATGTACACAGTAATGCATGGAAGGAATTCAAAGAGTTATGCTTCAAGCTGAATCAATTATGCACGATAAGGAAAGAAAGATGGGAAATTATCCTAAATGCCATGTAGCCTCTTGAAGATAAGTATGGACATCATCATACTGTTCCGCAAGACTCTACTAGATACTTGCTCATGACTTGTAGAACCTATAAACCTATAGCTCTGATACCACCTTGTCACGATCCAAAATCCAACTAGTCGTGATTGCACCTAACCTCACCTGCTAGGTAAGCCAAATAACACAATCCGATTCAATTAATATTTAACTGACTCTAATACACGTCTCAAGGACTGATAGTACAAATTATGAGCTTTTAAGATTCAGAATTTACAAAGATGGTGTGTAATAAAAAAAAATATGTCATTTGTTTGAATTATACATGAACAGATTAAAATTCTAAAGCTACCATGAACAAGAGGCAGCAATAACTGGGACACAGGTACATCTTTAGATCCAGCTCTCATTGTACGCAGCTACATCAACATCCGAAATCTGCACGCAAGGTGCAGAAGTGTAGTATGAGTACAACCGACCCCATGTACTCAATAAGTAATAAGACTAACCTTTGGGCTGAAAGTAGTGACGAGCTCAACAGGTATAGTCCTATATAAATTAACAATACAGAAATGTAGGCATGCTTTCAAGTTCAACAGTTAAACTCAGTACAAGAAAAATAGCTCAATTATAAATGATATGAGGTATATGATATCTATCTATCTATCTATATATATATATATATATATATATATATATATATATATATATATATATGACAATGTACATACTATATGTGATGCACTTCAGTGGAAATCTCGTATACTCAAATATAAAAATACTCAATCACTCAATATTGTATATGGCCAATCTAGTTTAGGAAAGATTCGTCCTATATATATATATATATATATATATATATATATATATATATATATATATATATACACACACATACACACACACATCGACTGATAGTCAGTCACTCAGTATTGTATAAGGCTAATCCAGCCTAGGGGAAGATACATCCCCAAATATAAATGATTCGGATAAGATCCATGTCTAGGGAAGATCCATTCCTCAATATAAATGATTCGGGCAAGATCCATGCCCAGGGAAGATCCATCCCTCAATATAAATGCTTCGAGCAAGATCCATGCTCAGGGAATATCCATCCCTCAATATAAATGCTTCAGGCAAGATCCATGCCCATGGAAAATTCATCCCTCAATATAAATCATCTATGCTCACTATGGGGGGTGCAGACTCCGGAGGGCTCCTTCAGCCCAAGTGTGCTGCAAGCGGGCAGCCCCGATCCATAAAATAATAATATATATATAGCCAATATGGCCTGCTGCAGGTGGGCAGCCCCGATCTCATAAATATCCTCACAATGGATGAACATGACTGAGTATGAAATGTACATCTTAAAAATAATTAAATTCAATAGCAATACGACCCTATGGGTCCCAAAAATATCGGCACGTAGCCTAAACACGATCTTTAATACGAGTCTCAACTCAATTTCTTTAGCACGTGGAGGATATGCAGATAATAACATGATTTTTTAATTTTACAACTCCACACAATTTATTCAAGTCATAATTTCTATGGTGCACGCCCACACGCCCGTCACCTAGCATGTGTGTCACCTCCAAATAATTTATATAACATAAAATTTAGGGATTCATACACTCAAAACCAAGTTTAGAAATGTTACTTACCTCAAACAAGCCGAATCCGATGCCGAGCAAGCTAAACAATACTCCAAAAATTTCATTCCGCGCGTATCAACCTCCATACACCTTATTTTCTCCTTAATTCAAGCCAAACGATCTGTATCTATTCAAATAATGTGCAAATAAATCATAATTTACTCCAATGCTTATAAATTAACAATTTATGAAAATTCCCAACTCCACTCGAAAAGTCGACAGTGGGACCCCCATCTCGAAATCCGATAAAACTCATAAAATCCAACAACACATTCAATTACGAGTTCAACCATACTAATTTAATTCAAATCCGACTCTGAATCGGTATTCAAAAGTCAAAAATTTATTTTGTGAAATTATAGAAATTTCTTCCTATTTCTTCTTGAAAAATCAATAATCTAACGCCGAAAATGAAGATTAATCCATGAAATATAATCACAAGTGAGTCAAGAATGCTTACCCCAAGTTTTGTGGTGAAATTCCTCTCCAAAATTGCTAAATCCCGAGGTTCCCAACTAAAAATACGAAATAATGGCTCAAAGGTCCGAAATAGAGGACTTATAACACTACCCCGACTTCCTTCTTCGCATTCGCGAGCCTCTCATCACGTTCGCGATGAACAAAATTCTCATAAGCCATTTCCAAACTCATCTCAGACAACCTCTAGTATAATGGTCATAACTTTTTGTACAAAACTCCAAATGACAAATGGTTTGACTTTCTAAAAACTAGACAGCAAGAGCTATAACTTTCATTTGTTTCATCTCCCAATTCCTTATAGCTTGCGAGATACAAGCTTCCAAATTCATCCTTGTGCAGCAAATATTTTCAAAATCTTTCCGGACAGCCTATAGTGTATCCACCATAACATTTTTTACACAACTCCAAATGACAAATGGTTTAACTTTATGAAAACTAGAGATCAATTTCTATAACTTTTATTTTTGGATCATCTCTATATTCCTTATAGATTATGAGATATAAGCTTCCAAAGTCAGACGACAGACAACAGGAATTCCTTCATCGTGAACGTGAGAGTCTCTTCGCGAACGCGAAGAACAAAGTCGCAGCAACAAAATCCTTCTTCGCGAATGCAAGAGGTTCCTCGCGAACGCGAAGAGCAACACCAGACATCAAAAAACCAGCAACCAAAGTAGCCCAAAATGATCTGATAACACCCGAAACACACCCGAGGCCTCCGGGATCCCAACCAAATATACCAACAAGTCCTAAAACATCATACGAACTTAGTCGAGGCCTCAAATCACATCAAACAACGCTAAAATACGGATTTTACCTCAATTTAAGCCTAATGAAATTAAGAAATTCCAACTTCTACATCTGATGCTGAAACTTATCAAATCAAGTCCGATTGATTTCAAAATCACCATACGGAGCTATTGGAATCATCAAAACTCGATTCCGGAGTTGTTTGCAAAAATTTCATACCAAAACATGCTAAAGTTTTATCTTGCGGTCTGTAGTTTTGTCATGAGTTTTATGCGAAACTTCAGTCTAAACAAGCTGATGTTTATTAGTTCATTTGGTAAAACATCAGACTAAACATGCTTAAGTTTTTGTCTTGCAGTATGTAATTTTCTAATGAGTTTTTGCTAATGCATGCTGAAGTTATTTAGTTTAATTGTCAAAACTTTATACCAAAACATGTTGAAGTTTTGTCCTGCAGTCTACAGTTTTGTCAATAGTCTTTTATTAAAGAAGGACATAATCGTCATTTTAAAATGCTTTTAACAAAAAATCGGATACAGATGCAAACGAAAAAATAAAACGGGTACAAGTTAAAAAGGGGCGACCAAATAGGGCGCCCCATGCAATTTTTATGTCTTAGCCGAATGTCCCTACAATTTTATGGTATTTAAAAGACGGCCTCCGGACCCGCACACAACTCTCTACCGTATCAAATTGTTCATCGAAGTCTACATGATCGTCATATTTTGGGTCTTCGGGATTTCTCTACTGGATTGGTAGAGTCGATGTTATTATTACTTTACCCATCTGTTAAGTTGTTCATCAAAGTCTACCCGATTGTTATATTTTTTCTCTTCGGGGATTTCTCTACCGAGTTGATAGAGTTGATGTTATATTTACTTTGCTTATTTATTAAGTTATTCATAGAAGTCTACACCACTGACATACTTTTTTTTTGATTTGTTTTAATAAAGATTTTATCGAATTTGCAACTTCAATTTCGAACAAATCACCCCAAATTTGTTCCAAATGATCTCAAATTTAAAACAACGCTTTCAAATACCAACACAAATAACCCTCGGTCACTAATTTAGTCAAATAATATCAAATCAAAAAGACCCACTTTATCTTCTTCAATACTTTCTAAGGTCCAATAATGAAGTTTTGAGATTTTTACAGTAAATCACTAAAATTAGTATTTGAACTAAAAATATAAGCATAAATTATTAACATTCAAACGATTTTAGCAATAATCGATCACTAACTTCTATTTTTACCACCAAACAAGAATTTTAAGTTCTAAAAATTAAAAAGTTGTGATGTTCAAGTCAAAAGCGGAGATATTTTGTTAAGACCAGTTAAAAAGGAGACAGTCGCCTAAATCAGTCCCTTTGGGGGACACGCCGTGCAAATTTTTGCTTGCCTTCTTATTTTTAAACCGGGACGGCCCGAGTCAGTCTCTTAACTGGCCAGTCGGCCAGAAATTGGGCTGATCTGGTCCCTTAGACACCCTTATAATTGGAACTATATTATTTTGAGTAAATTTTTTAAATATGGCTAAAAATAATAAAGTTTCAGACAAGTTTTCTTTATACATTTGGCAAAAGAAAAATAGACAATTAAAATAAAAAATATTGCATTTAAAGAACAAATTAAAATATACACAATTGAAACTCCATAATTTTGATTAAAAAAAATATTTGGCTGAAAATAATAGAGCTCCCATCAATAGTTGTACATATTGTGCAAAAAAAGAATAAATACGTAGTTTAAATTATTTAAAGAATAATTTAAAATAAATACATAATTAGACTAAATATGTATTGTATATATTAAGAAAAAGCAAGAAGAAACACACAACATAACAAATAGATTATAATATGTCTATGTGGCTATTAACTATTAAAAAATATTTCACTTGATATTCATTATCTCGAAGGATTTTGGGTTCCAGTCTGAAAAACTATACATTATCAATATCTTTTATTTGTTATAACTATTTACTTGTATGTCACAATATAAGTATTATAATTAAACATTTAATAAATCTCACTCCTATCTTATTGCTCATATAAAGTTTTTCACAAAAAATGCGTGTCGAGATTTTTTAAAAATGAAGATAAATGAGATAATTGCTCAATTATGTAATTACGTAGAATATTTAGGAAAATTTATAGCAAATTTTATTTAAACTTGAGTTTAATTTTACATAGCGGCAGCGAGAATAATTTTATCAAATTAAATGTTTCTAGGAATAGAGTGCTCTTAAAAATCATCAATTGGTAGATGCAAGTGAAACGTTTTTGCTTTTGGACCACAACTCCTTTTCTACTTTATGTATCACGAGAAGATCTAATGCGGACAGTTGCCAAAAGAAGGTACAATAGTCTCTGTTGTTTATAGGACCCACTTTCTCTATTTGTTCGTTATAAAATAATAATATAACTTATATTTAAAAGTAAAATTATTATTTTATGTATTTTACTTTTAACGAGAGATTCCATCAAATCTTTTACCATTAAAGTTTTTATAAATTTTAAAAGTCTTTTGTTTTTCTTAAATTTCACATCATATGGAATGAGTAGTAATATTTGATTGAACTCTTAGTGGGCGTTTGGATATAAGAATTGTAAAATTTTAAAAAAAAAGTAAAAAAATAATTCAAGTAAAAATAGTATGTAAAAATTAGAATTGTGTTTGAATATGAATATAATTTTGGATTATTTTTGAATTTTTGTGAGTGATCTGAATAGAAATTTTGAAAAATAGTTTTTTGGAGTTTTTAAAATATTCTAAAATTTTCAAAATTTATCTTCAAGTGAAAATTAAAATTTTTATGGCCAAACAGTGATTTATAAAAAAAATAAATATTCCGAAAAAAAAGTAAAAAATAATTCATGGCCAAACGGACTCTTGGAGCCCGTTTGGACATAAAAAATTTTCCTTTTTTTCCAAAACAATTTTACTTTTTATCGATCATAAAATTTTTAATTTTTAATTGAAGATGTATTTTGGAAATTTTCGAAAATTCGAAAAACTCCAAAAAGCTATTTTTCAAATTTTTTCACTCAAATCACTCACAAAATTTAAAAAATAACCCAAAATTATATTCATGTCCAAACACAACTCTAAATTTCAAATAACATTTTTACTTGAAAATATTTTCCCCTATTTTAGAATTTTACAATTCTTATGTCCAGAAGCCCGCTTAATATCTCCCTTTACCAAAAAGGGAAAAACTCTGTGTGCACTGCTTCATTGATGTAATATTAACAATCAGTTTAAGTTATATATAATTTCTTTTTTATTATCATATTTGTTATAAAATAAAGACTGTAAAGTAAAGACAAGTATAGAGAGAAACTGATATATTATTCAAACTTCAAACTTCTGTACATAATGAACTGAATTCTCCTCTATTTAAAGAAGAAAGGAAGCTGCTGTGTAAGCTGCTACTGCAAGCTGCTGTGTAAGCTGCTACTACAAGCTGCTGTGTAAGCTGCTTGTAAGCTGCTGTGTAAGCTGCTTGTAAGCTGCTGCTCTAAACTGTTGTGCCAGATATAGATAATCTTCTATCATGAGTAATATTTATCCATAACAGAGTACCGAAAGGGTAAGCTTCTTCAGGAGGCTTATTTCCAATAGAGTACTAAATAGATAAACATATTTATGGCGGAGTCTCATATGGATAAACTTCTTCAGGAAGCTTATTTACAATGGAGTACTAAATGAACATCCATAATATAATATATTCATAACACTCCCCCTTGGATGTTCATTAAAAGATAATGTGCCTTGTTAAAACCTTACTAGGAAAAATTCAGTGGGAAAAAATCCTAGTGAAGGAAAAAGAGTACACATATTTAGTAATACGCATTGCTAACTGCCTCATTAAAAACCTTATAAGGAAAACCCTGTGGGAAAAAACCTTAATAAGGAAAAAAGAGTACATCGCGTATTTTACTCCCCTGATGAAAACCTTGTTTCAAATATTTAAGTCTCCGCATTCCAATCTTGTATACCATCTTCTCAAAAGTTGAAGTTGGTAAAGATTTGGTGAATAAATCTGCCGGATTGTCACTTGAACGGATTTGTTGCACATCAATGTCACCATTTTTCTGAAGATCGTGTGTGTAGAATAATTTGGTGAAATGTGCTTCGTTCTATCTCCTTTTATAAATCCTCCCTTTAATTGGGCTATGCATGCAGCATTGTCTTCGTATAAAATTGTGGGTCTTTTCTCACATTCCAAACTATATTTCTCGAATAAAATGAATTATTGATCTCAACCATACGCATTCCCTACTTGCTTCATGAATAGCTATTATTTCAGCATGATTTGAAGAAGTAGCAACAATAGATTATTTTGTGGAGCGCCATGATATGATAGTACCTCCACATGTAAACACTTACCCAGTTTGAGGTCTAGCTTTATGGGGATCAGATAAATAACCTGCATCTGCATAACCAACAAGATCTGCACTATCTTTGTTAGCATAAAACAAACTCATATCAAGAGTTCCCTTTAAATATCGCAATATATGCTTAATCCCGTTCCAATGTCTCCGTGTAGGAGAAGAGCTATATCTTGCTAGTAAATTAACAGAAAATGCTATGTCAGGCCTTGTAGCATTAGCAAGATACATAAGTGCACTAATTGCACTGAGATAGGGTGTTTCAGGACCCAGGAGTTCCTCATCCTCTTCTGGAGGTCAGAACGGGTCCTTATTCACTTCAAGTGATCGAACAACCATTGGTGTACTCAATGGGTGCGCTTTGTCCATGTAAAAGCGTTTTAAGACCCTTTCTGTATAGGCAGATTGATGGATAAAGATCCCGTCTGCTAAATGTTTAATTTGCAGACCAAGACAAAGTTTTGTCTTCCCAAGATCTTTCATCTCAAATTCTTTCTTAAGATATTCAATTGCCTTTTGGAGCTCTTCTGAAGTTCCAACAAGATTTATGTCATCAACATAAACAGCAAGTATAATAAATTCTGAAGCCATTTTCTTTATAAAAATACATGAACAAATAACATCATTTATGTAACCCTCTTTCAGCAAATATTCACTGAGGCGATTATACCACATGTGCCCAGATTACTTTAAACCGTACAAAGATCTTTGTAATCTAATTGAGTACATTTCCCTAGATTTTGAATATGCTTCAGGGATTTTCATGTATATTTCATTATCAAGTGACCCGTACAGATAAGCTGTAACCACATCCATTAGATGTATTTCAAGCCTTTCACGTAAGGCTAAACTGATGAGATATCGAAATGTTATGGCATCCATAACGGGTGAATATGTTTCTTCATAATCGACTCCAGGTCGTTGTGAGAATCCTTGTGCGACAAGGCGAGCCTTGTATCTTTCAACTTCATTTTGCTCATTCCTTTTTCGCACAAAAACCCATTTATGACCAACTGGTTTTATACCAGCAGGTGTTTGGACTACTGGTCCAAAGACCTCTCTTTTAGCAAGTGCGTTCAATTCTGATTGAATTGCCCCTTGCCATTTTGGCCAATCAGATCTTTGTTGACATTCTTCGACAGATCGGGGTTCAAAATCCTCATTATCTTACATAATGTTAAGTGCAACATTATATGCAAAAATATTATCCACCACTATTTCAGATCGATTTAAATTAATCCCATTACCAGTAGAACTTATTAAAAGTTCTTCGCTCACTTGAGTCTCGGGTTTATTGATTTCTTCAGGAATCTCATAACTAATCAGATCTTGGGTCTCTTCAGGAGATCCCTTCATAATATCATTTTGATTATTTGTCGATTTTCTTTTTCTAGGATTTCGATCCTTAGAACCCATAGGCCTACCACGCTTCAGGCGTGCTTTAGGTTCACTAGCTCTCATGCTAATAGATGGTCCTGCTGGGACATCAATTCGGATAGGCACATCCTCTGCAGGGATATGTGACTTAGTTATCCTTTTCAAATCAGTAAATGCGTCTGGCATTTGATTTGCTATATTCTGTAAATGGATGATCTTCTGGACCTCCTGATTACATATAGGGGTACGTGGATCAAAGTGAGATAATGATGAAATTTTCCACATAATTTCTCTTTTGATTTCCTTTTTCTCTCCCCCTAATTGTGGGAAATTTGTTTCATCAAATCGACAATCTGCAAATCGAGCAGTAAATAAATCTCCCGTCAATGGTTCAAGATAGCGAATAATAGAGGGTGATTCAAACCCAATATATATTCCTAACCTTCTTTGGGGGCCCATCTTACTGCGCTGTGGTGGTGCTACTGGCACATATACAGCACATCCAAAAATTCGTAGATGGGCAATATTTGGTTCGTGACCAAAAACTAATTGTGACGGAGAATATTTATTATAATGTGTTGGTCTGAGACGGATAAGTGATGCTGCGTGCAAGATAGCATGGCCCCAAACAGTAGTGGGCAATTTTGTTTTCATAAGTAGTGGTCTTGCTATCAATTGCAGTCGTTTAATAAATGACTCTGCAAGGCCATTTTGAGTATGAACATAAGCTATCGGATGTTCAACTTTTATCCCAACTGATAGACAGTAATCATCAAAAGCTTGAGATGAGAATTCTCCAGCATTATCAAGGCGAATAGCCTTTATAGGATAATCTGGGAATTGTGCCCTTAATCGAATTATTTGGGCTAATAACTTTGCAAATGCCAGGTTGCGAGATGATAATAGGCACACATGAGACCATCTTGAAGATGCATCTATTAGGACCATAAAATATCTAAACAACCCACTTGGTAGGTGAATAGGTCCACATATATCCCCGTGTATACGTTCTAAGAAGGTAGGGGACTCAATGCCAACCTTCATTGGTGATGGTCTAGTGATCATTTTGCCTTGATAACAAGCATCACAAGAAAATTCATTATTTGTAAGAATCTTCAGGTTCTTTAATGGATGCCCACTTGAATTTTCAGTAATTCGTCTCATCATTATTGATCCAGGATGACCCAAACGGCCATGCCAAAGCATAAAAGTATTTGAATCAGTAAACTTCTGGTTTACGATAGAGTGTGCTTCAACTGTACTAATCTTTGAATAATATAAGCCAGAGGATAAAGTTGGTAACTTTTCTACAATGCATTTCTGGCCAAAAATATTCTTTGTAATACGAAGATATTCCACATTCATTTCATCTATTGTCTCAACATGATACCCATTTCGGCGGATATCTATAAAACTCAACAAGTTTCTTCGGGACTTGGAGGAGTACAATGCATTGTCGATAATAAATTTTGTTCCCTTAGACAGAAATACAATAGCTCTTCCGGAACCTTCAATCAAACTTATATTACCAAAAATTGTAGAAACATTTACTTTTTCCTCATGCAAATAAGAAAAGTATTTCTGATCTTTGAATATGGCATGAGTTGTTCCACTATCAACTACACAAATATCTTCATGATTGGTCTTTGATCCAAACATAATTTGAGGATTATCCATATTCTTCAAAATGACATAAACAAAATAAATATGATAGTGAACATTATAACTTTTATTTATGTACAATAATTACATAACTATACTATCTACTACAAATAATAGAAATTAAAATATTTACATCTCTACAGATTCACTACCGATCACATGACTTGTTTCTCCTTCTGGGAGTGCAAAGTAATCAGCTACATCTAAATGCATGAAGTCTAAATTATCTTCAGAAATAAAATTTGCTTCAGCATTTTTTTCTGTCTTCTTCAGGGAAGCTTGATATAGCTCAACCAGGTGCTTTGGCGTACGACATGTACGTGACCAGTGCCATTTTCCTCCACATCTATAGCATGCATTTTCTGGCTTTGCTGCTTGCACCGCTTCATGCTTTTGTTCCTTCCTTTTCCACTGCTGGTGGTGAGGAGGGTTCTTTGGTGCATTATTATTACCACGATTAGAGTTTCCTCCCCGACCACGGCCATGACCACGACTGGGGCCACGTCCTCTTCCACGTTTAGCTTGGTGGAAGTTCGTCTCATTCACTTCAGGGAATGGACAAGAACCAGTAGGTCGGCTTTCATGATTTTTCATTAATAGCCCATTATGTTGCTCGGCTACAAGAAGATGTGAGATAAGTTCAGAATACTTTTTGAATCCCATCTCTCGATATTGCTGCTGCAGGAGCATATTCGAGGCATGAAAAGTGGTGAAAGTTTTCTCCAACATATCATGATCAATAATATTATCGCCACATAGTTTTAATTGGGAAATAATTCTGAACATAGCAGAATTATACTCACTGATAGATTTAAAATCTTGTAGCCTTAGATGAGTCCAATCATAACGTGCATGTGGAAGAACGACCATCTTCAGGTGGTCATATCTATCTTTCAAATTACTCCACAGTATGACTGGATCTTTAACAGTAAGATATTCCATTTTCAGGCCCTCATCAAGGTGATGGCGTAGGAATATCATTGCTTTGGCACGGTCTTGGTTTGATGCCTGATTTTTATCTTTGATGGTGTCTGCCAGACCCATCGCATCAAGATGAATTTCGGCATCAAGCACCCAAGACATGTAGCTTTTGCCCGATATATCCAGGGCTACAAACTCAAGTTTAGAAAGATTTGACATTATTTAGAAAAAGAAAGTTCGTACCTCTGATACTTTCAAAGTATTTTCTCGAGATGGCAGAGTCTCGTGCTGATAACGTGTTATAAAATAAAGACTGTAAAGTAAAGACAAGTATAGAGAGAAACTGATATATTATTCAAACTTCAAACTTATGTACATAATGAACTGAATTCTCCTCTATTTATAGAAGAAAGGAAGCTGCTGTGTAAGCTGCTACTGCAAGCTGCTGTGTAAGCTGCTTGTAAGCTGCTGTGTAAGCTGCTTGTAAGCTGCTGCTCTAAACTGTTGTGCCAGATATAGATAATCTTCTATCATGGGTAATATTTATCCATAACGGAGTACCGAAAGGGTAAGCTTCTTCAGGAGGCTTATTTCCAATAGAGTACTAAATAGATAAACATATTTATGGTGGAGTCTTATATGGATAAACTTTTTCAGGAAGCTTATTTACAACGGAATACTAAATGAACATCCATAATATAATATATTCATAACAATACTGGTAATATAAAAATTCTTTATTGTAACTTAAACTCAATTATTAAATAAAAAAATTTCCACTTCATCATTGCAAAGGTGAGGCAGTGCCCATAACTTGTAGATAAGCCCTGTACTGTAAAAGTGAACATAAAAGAGAAATTTAATTGCACAGCGGCCATTTTTGCTTCTCCTAATTAGTCCTTAAGCAGATCAGAAAGATGGATGCGATAGTACAGATGCCTTACAATTCTACGGTGCGTTTAATGCTGTCTTCTCTTGAGCGCAACCTCTTGCCTGACGCCGTTATACGGCGGCTCACACGACTGCTCTTAGCTGCCCGACTTCGTTCCAGTTACAAGCCTTCCGCTGAGCTTCAGCTCTCTGACCTTCTCCAGTTTGTGCACTGTACGCACTTTTCTCTAATTTCAAGTTCAGTTTTAATTTCAGAAAATCATTGTTTTTCCACTACTACTGAAGCAAGGTGTATATATTGTGTGTTAAACTTTGTTTCTTAGTTCTATATATGGCCAAGTTTCACTTTTTTGCTGGAGCTTGTAATTTGAAGAATTTAGTGTAACTTCTCAATTTTTAGGAAAATTCTAGGCGGTTTATCATTATGCATGTGAACGAAAAACAGTGGATAATCTATTTTACAGGTTTAGATTTAGCAAAGGAAGGAATGTAAGCAAGTTAAATAGTGGAGTAATTACTTACTCTTCTTTTGCCTTCATTCCAACTTCAGTTGAACGAGATATCTTGATTTACTGCCCCAATGAAACTTAAGTAAGGATAACAGATTACTTTAGAATGTAGTATTAAGGGAAGAGGCAAATCCAGTATTTAAACTCTATGGGTTCAACTTTTAAGATTTTAAACATTGAACCCATTATATTTTTAAAGTTATGGGTTCAAATCTATTATTTTTGCAATTTTAATGAATTTTTATATATAAATTTCTACTCAGCGTCGAATGTTATGGATTCAATTGATCCCACAACTACCACACTGCATCCGCCTCTGATTAAGGGTTGTCTGGCTAAAAGACAAGTTATACAGGACTATAATATATATTTATTGTCATTTAACTAAGTTGTACTTAATAATTTAAGGTACATTTCTGTCATTTATATGTGTAGGTATTACTAATTATATGTGTATTTCAGGTTGAACTCGGTATAAAATAATTCGTCAATTAGCATAACTAATGCAGGGATTATACATTTGGGAACACAATGCTCTATTTTGTACAACCTTCTTTTGTATTTGAGTACACAAGAAGATCTATAGGGACAGTTTCCTAGGAAAAAAACAAGGCTTTCTGCTAATTTTTAACCAAGGTGGGTTTCATATGACGCACGATAATAAAGTGTTTGATTCTGTTAATATATGATACACTTTCAGTTTTTAGCTCAACTTTTATAACTTGTCTCTTAGTAGTAATCTGATGGCAGCAAAGGGCTGTGTGACCCAGAAGATGATGAAATACTGTTATGTTCATAGTTTTATCTGTTATTATGTAGGCTTAAGTGTCAAAATAATGAGGAATTTGGGTCTTGAGACACTAAAATTTGGAACAATGGCACCTTAGAATGGCCAACCAGTTGCATTAAGTACATAATGCTGGTAGACCGGAGAGAACAAGACTAAAGTGCTACGTCCAGTATATGCTTTATACTAATAAGGATGCGCTTCGATTGCTTGCCTGGACTTTCATGCTTCATCCTTTATAAAATTTTGATTGACTGCTTCTTTTACAGCTTTAAGAGAGATGCCTATAGCTGTGATGACTGAGAAGGCAAAGTCCCAACATTACGAGCTTCCTACATCTTTCTTCAAGATTGTTCTTGGAAAGCACTTCAAATATAGGCAAGTATCTATATCTCCATAACTCTAAACTTTTACCCTCCTTCTGCATTACCAATCTACTTTTTGTATTCATACTTATGCATAGAATGCAATATTCTGTTTTGTCACAACATCTGCTGAATATAATGTGATGGTCTTACTGGATTTTTTTGATACAATGCAGCTGCTGTTATTTCCGAGACAAGTCAAGCACTTTAGAGGATGCTGAAAAAGCAATGATGGAATTATACTGTGAAAGGTCACAGTTGAAAGATGGACACACTGTACTAGATGTTGGATGTGGCTGGGGATCTCTTTCTCTATACATAGCACAAAAATACAGTAGCTGCAAAATTACTGGAATTTGCAATTCAGTGACTCAAAAAGCACATATCGAAGAGCAATGCCGGTACTCTTTTTTATTTGCTTTGATGAGCTAAAGCATACTGTCGTTATGTTTTATGATGACTCAGGAAACATATAAGCGTTTCTAAGTCCTGCTTCATTTATTTATCAAAAGAAAAAATATCCTGCTTCATTAGTCTTTCAAATTTGCTGTTACGAAATCCATTTGGTGTTGGCTCTAGTTATCATTTAAATAACCTCATCTGAGAATCTTTATTATGTTAATTTAACCAGAGTCTTCCCTCAAAACGTTCACCACTATGTGGATTGTGTACACATTGTGGCGTTCCCATAGCTGGACAAAATTTTCTAAATGTTGATTTAGTGATATGGGTTTGTATAGTTTCTCTTCTAAAATAATGGAAAGATCAAGTTCTATATTGAAAACTATCTTATTTTTCTGAGTTTAGGGAACTTCAGCTGCAGAATGTGGAGATCATAGTTGCAGATATTAGCACATTTGAGATGGAAGGTTCCTATGATCGAATATTGTCTATTGAAATGTTTGAGGTATTGACTATAAACAGAGTATTTGTTCTCAGGTTACAATTTACAGTTATGGTATATAACTAAGAAACGTTTTCACTTCATAGCATATGAAGAACTACGGAGATCTCCTCAAGAAGATCTCCAGATGGATGAAGCCAGATGGTCTTCTTTTTGTTCATCATTTTTGCCACAAGGCATTCGCTTATCACTTCGAGGTACATAAGTTGATCTGCTGATGCATTGGTTTTTAGATAATGACGAATCTATTCACTAGAATAAATTCGAATATCAAATATCCCCTACTTCAATTACAGATATAGTACATAATTTTCTGCAGGATGTCAATGATGATGATTGGATCACTCGCTACTTCTTCAGTGGAGGTACAATGCCTTCTGCAAATCTCCTCCTTTATTTTCAGGTGAGCTTGTAAAATCCAACGTGCTGCTTGTTGCTTACATATTGTACATTCGATCACATAATCCATTGAAAGCTGCATAAATGACTAACAACTAATAGAAAATACAAGAAACAAGCGTTTTGCAGTTGAAAGAACATGCCTTTTGTGGCCTTAAACCATTTTGTGATTGCTTAGTTTTTACGGTGATTTTTGCATGCAGGATGATGTTTCTGTGGTTAATCACTGGCTCGTTAACGGAAAGCATTATGCACAGACAAGGTGAGTTTACATAGCGCATGATTGATGTGTTAGCGATAAAATGATATGGTTTGCCAATTTGAATATTTTTAGATAAAAAAGAAGGAAAAAAACACCTAGGCGCTGTTTAATGGGTTTAAGCTTACGAGAATATCCTTGCTCCTTGACTCCCATTTGATCAAACAACTAAATTAGTATACCCCTTTTCAGTGAAGAATGGCTTAAGAGAATGGACCAGAACAAAACTTGTATAAAGCCAATAATGGAATCAACTTATGGGAAGGATTCAGCTGTTAAGTGGACTGTCTATTGGAGAACATTTTTCATTTCAGTTGCTGAACTGTTTGGCTACAACAATGGAGAAGAATGGATGGTTGCACATTTCCTCTTCAAGAAGAAATGATTTGGCAACTGTCCCCTCTTATACTGCAAACAAACTGTAGAAGAAATAAGCATGTCTGCTCAGCTGTCCACATGCATTTTACCCAAAAGCCTCAATAAGAGAACACTCTGTACGTCTCATGTTTGAAGAGTTGGATCTTGCACTGATCTCCTTACTTACAGAGCATTAGGAGAGTAGATGTGCCGATTGTTGTGATCTTAATTTGCATATTCGTTTCTTGCTTAACGCATTTAGGAGGATGTAATGCTATCAATGTTGTTCCTAATCAAGTTTTACCCATCAAATTCAAATTCTAGAGTAGAACTTCGGATTGACTCCATTAATACTTCTGGTTAATGCATCTAATTGAGTTACTTAAGACACATGGAATGACTTTCCAGCTAGGGACTCTCGTACCATCGGAACCAGAAATAAGCAATGAGTTTCTGGACAGAATTGTATAAACAAAGCACAACATCAATAATGATGACGCGAGCAAATATATAAGATTTCCGAAAATGGGCTTCTGAAATGCCCCGACCCTTATTTATCCCTCACACTAGCTAGGGATAAGTAAGTAACCATTGTTTATCCCTCGAAGGGATGGGTGTAATGCCCCGACCCTGGGATCATGAGTACATGTTAAACATTGAGTCTTATGTGTGCATATGTGACAAAATAGGTGATAGTAGAGTGCAAACATGATTGAATGTATTTCACCTGTTGGAAGCGGTTAGTTGAGTTTGGCGTTAAATGAGCGCTTTGGAGACGAGAAGTTGGAAATTTATTAGTGATTATTGTCACACCTCACCAGAAAACATTGGAATCTTGTGCATGCCACAAGAGCCATGAAGGCCAAGGACGGAGCCAAGTGAAAAGATGCAACCAAAGGAGGTGTTGGCATAGAGACATGGTCAGCACGTGGGGTATTAGCACAAGAAGATGGTGCAATGGTGGAGCACACACTTGGTAAGGAAAACGCAGGAGGTATAGAGCATACACAGGGCATGGTGAAGCAAATGCGAGAGGTATGGTGCACAAGCAAGGCTCGTGGCATTAGGGTGGCATAGCGCCAACCAGCAAGGCATATGCGCAAGGCAAAACAGTCATGGATGGTACCAAGCATGCATGGGACATGACGCGCAAGGATGACATTGCGCTTGGCAAGGTCGAGTGTCTAGAAACGACGAGCGTAATGGGTCCATCCCATGTGAAAGGAAGACAACTTCCTTTGGCAAAGGCTGCAACATCCAAATCCAGTCAAACAAATATTTGTGTGGCAAGGAAAAGTGAAAAAGGGAAGGAAGACAAGTTTGGTTTACTATTTTTTGATGTCACCCATGACATCTTTGAGAGTTTCTTCACCTATATAAATAAGGAAGTATTCTTTCATTTGTGAAACACACCAACAAAGAGAGAAAGAAGGAGTGAGTCATCACAGACAGGGTATAAGAAACTAGTCTGTGAGAAAAATAAAGAGTGTGAGTAAGACTGTCAAATTTGATCCAAACCCATTTGACCCACCCAACCCGCCCAATATTTCACGGGTTGGGCGAATGCTATATCTGATGATGGGTCATTATGGGTGTTGTCCAAACTAACCCGTGTAATAAATGGGTCAACTTGGGTTGAGTCAGTAAACCCAAATCAACCCGTGAAATTTAAAAATCAGCCCAACGGGTCATTATCATTGCCAGCTGTTTTGTGCAGAACCCAAGGTGGGCATGTACCTGATGGGTCAAGGACTCAACGTGGCAATCTTTACCTTCTATAAATTTGTTTAGAAAAGAAAGTATTTTTCTTTCTAATGCTTTATCATTTGTTTTGCACGGAAAGAAGCGATTTGACGAGGAAATTACAGAACTATGCTTTAGGGTAATTTTCAGTTTTTCTTTAAGGAATTAAACAAATTTATATTTGAGAAAAGATTAAATAAATACTACAAATTGATTTTTTTTGTAACTTCCTATATTGTTTTTGTTTTTAAATGTATGCTTTTTATTTTTGTCACTAGTATATCTATCACTTTAATTAGTTTTCTAATTATATGATCTTTATGTTTACTAGAAGTTTAACAATGACTAATATCATTAGGCAAATTGACCATATTGACCCATCTAGAAGAATGATAAATTAACGTAATTATTTAATAAAAATGTGCTTTACTTTTTTTGTGCTATATTTATTAACTTATAAAAAACTGTGAGTATAATTTATGAACTCATTTTAAATGATAGTAGAATTTATTCTAAAACAAAATGCACTTCCTAAATGCCGACTAAGCAAAAGAATTCTAGTTTTATAGTTGTGCACCTATATACTCTACATAAAATATATTATACTCAGAATATTCAATAGATGAAGATATCTATAAAATGTTTTGAAAATTTTAATCAATTAACAAGCTATTTTGACTTTCTAAATAATGATTTCTGAGATTGGTTCTTAACTTCCTAAATAATTATCTATTTCAGAAAATGAGATAAATGATGTACTTTCATTTTTATAGTTTCTTCTCAAAAGAACGATGTAGGAAATATATCCATGTGTCTCATAATTCTTAAATCACATTTCGTCTAAACTATATGCGAATCAAAAATGTAAAGCAGATACCAAAAAACAAAAACAGATACCAAATCATGCATAAAAAATGAAGGTGGGTGAAATTGGGCGGGTCGGGCATTGACCCATTGTTTAGCTCATCTTGGCCCAATCCATTGTAGCCCAAGTAAGTTTTGAGCTGGGTTGGGTAATGACCCATTTATTGGTTCAGCCATTTTGAACAGCCCAAATTTAGCCCAAACAGCCCATTTGCCACCCCTAAGTGTGAGCGATATAGTTGTAAGATGAGAATATCAAAAGAGAGTTATTTCTCTTGAGTGTTATAGTGGTCTTTGGAGTATTTTACTCGGACCTACAAAGTATAAAAATCATTGCTGTAGTAATATTAGTTGCTCCTCTCGAGCCGTGGTTTTTTCCCTTATTCAAAAGGGTTTTTCACGTAAAAATCTTGATGTCGTTGTCACTCTTTTATTCTTGTTAATTACCGTATCTCGATATTACGTTATTATTCTGATTTTATTACCATGAATATTATTTATGTGAGGGTTTATTCCCAACAACTGGTATCAGAGCACATGCTCTGCTCATTTACAGAAATATTATTTATAGTCAATTTTACTTTGTCACAAGACCTACTCATTCAACAAGGGTTAGACATTGCAATAGATGGAAAAGAGGCAAAGCCGGAAACCATGAAAATCGAGGAATGGACAGACATGGATAAGAAGGCGGTTAGTGCAATTAGACTGCATTTGTCCGATGAAGTACTCAATAATATCGGGGATGAAAATAATGTATGTGGTATTTGAAAAAGACTAGAAAGTCTATACATGTCCAAATCCTGAACAAATAAGTTGTTTTTGAGAAAACAACTTTATGCTATCCATATGAGTGAAGGTACAAATTTTGTGTCTCATTTAAATATGTTCAATGGATTAATCACGTAGTTGGAAAATCTCGGAGAAATAATCACTGAAGTAGATAAGGCTATCATGCTTCTAAACTCGTTGCCATCTTCCTATGATAATTTGGCAACAAACATACAACATGGTAGAGATACCATCGATTTAAAGGAGGTCACAACAACCATCCTACTCAATGATAAGATGAGGAAGAAGTCTGAAAATCAGGGGCAAACTCTTATCATGGAAAACAGAGGAAGAAGTTTTTATAGAGCATTGAGTAGCTGTGATAAATTCAAAGCTCGTGGAAAGTCCAGGAACCGATCAAAGGGTAGGAATTACTACAGTTGCGGTCAACCCGGTCACTTCAAACGAGAATTCCCAAAGAAAGGTCGAGGCGAGAGCAGTGGCCAGAAGAATGATGACAACACAGCCGATGCAATGCACAACGATGATTCAGTGGTTTTCTTCGTTCACGAGGAGAAGGAATGCATGCACTTAGCAAGCCAAGAGTCACAATGGGTGGTTGACACAATATCATCCTACCATGCCACACTGGTAAGAGAATTCTTCTGTAGGTACAAAGCAGGAGACTTTGAGATGGTCAAGATGAGAAATACCAATCACTCAAAGATTGTGGGGATTGGCGACATTTGTATCAAGATAAATGCAGGATGCATATTAGTTTTAGAATATGTGCGACACGAACCAGATCTGTGAATGAATTTGATTTCAGGGATCGCTCTAAATCGAGACGGGTACGAGAATCACTTCGCCAATAGGAAGTGGAGACTCACCAATGGATAATTGGTGATTGCTAAAGGAGTTGGTCCATACACATTGTACAAGACAACCGCTGAGATATGTGAAGGTGGATTACATGCAGTTGTAGATGATACGCCTTTAAATTTATGGCACCGGAGATTAGGCCATATGAGTGAGAAGGGACTGCAGATCCTATCCAAGAAGTCACTCATCTCATTTGCAAAAGGTACAACTGTGAATTCTTGTGATTATTATTTATTTGGAAAATAACATAGGGTAACGTTTCAAGCAACTCACGGAAGAAAATCGAATATACTTGATTTAGTATATTCTGATGTTTGTGGTCTAATGGATATATAATCAATGGTAGGTAACAAATATTTTCTCACATTTATTGATGATGCTTCACGGAAATTGTGGGTTTATTTTTTGAGAACAAAAGACCAGGTATTTCAAGTTTTTTAGAAATTACATGCTCTAGTGGAAAGGGAGACAGGTAAAAAATTAAAGCGTCTCAGGACAGACAATGGAGGAGAGTATACTTCAAAGAAGTTTGAAGACTACTGCTCAAACCATGGAATCAGGCATGAGAAAACAGTTCCTGGAGCCCCACAAGATAATGGTATAGCTGAAAGGATGAATCGCACCATTGTCGAAAAAGTGAGAAACATGCTCAAAATGGCAAAACTACCTAAGTCATTTTGGGGTGAAGCAGCTCGCACAACATGTTACCTGATTAACAGAAGTTCATCAGTTCCATTGGAGTTTGACATTCCAGAGAAAGTCTGGACCACCAAAGGAGTGTCCTACTCTCGTCTGAAAGTGTTTGGATGTAAAGCTTTTGCACATGTGTCGAATGAGTAGAGAACGAAGCTGGATGACAAAGCTATTCCATGCATCTTCATCGGTTATCGAGATGAAGAGTTCGACTGCAGATTGTGGGACCCAAAAAGGAAAAAGATCATTTGAAGCAGAGATGTGATCTTCAGAGAAGATATGGTCGGAATTGATAGTGATCAATCAACAAAGACCAAAAATGATAATGGTACACTTACTAACTTTGTTATTACTCCTACTGTACCTGTATGTAATCCTTCCACAGGTGAAGAATGGCACACGGAAGGCGTAGATGAACAAGAGGAGCATCCTATTCCACAAGAGGAAGAAGAAGAGCAACAACAACAAGAAGGAGGACAACAACCTTTGAGAAGATCTGAAAGAGAGAAGGTGGAGTCCACGAGGTATCCTTCTTCAAAGTACATCCTCGTCACTAATGAGGGGGAGCCAGAGAATTTCAAGGAGGTGTTATCTCATCCAGAACAAATCCAGTAGATGGAAGCCATGCAAGAAGATATGAATTCTCTACTGAAGAATGACACGTACGAACTGGTTGAACTTCCAAATGGCAAAAGACCGCTCAAGTGCAAGTGGGTCTTTAATCTCAAGAAAAATAGAAACGACAAGTTGGTCAGATACAAATCTCGATTGGTGGTAAAAGGTTTCGAACAGAAGAAATGTATTGATTTTGATAAAATTTTCTCACTTGTTGTCAAAATGACTTCCATTTGAACAATCTTGAGCATGGCAGCTAGCCTAGATCTTGAAGTGGATCAATTGGACGTGAAAACTGCATTTTTGCATTGAGATTTGGAAGAAGAGATCTATATGGAGCAGCCATAAGGTTTTGAAGTAAAGGAGAAGAAACACATGGTGTGCAAGTTGAATAAGAGTCTTTATGGGCTGAAACAAGCGCCAAGGCCGTGGTACAAGAAGTTTGACTCATTCATGAGAAGTCAAACATATACAAAGACTTTTTCAGATCCATGTGTATACTATAAGAGATTCTCTAACAATAACTTTATCATCTTGTTGTTATATGTGGATGACATGCTCATTGTAGGACAAGACAAGATGTTGATTGCCAAGTTGAAGGAAGATTTGTCCAAGTCATTTGACATGAAAGACTTGGGTCCAACACGACAAATTCTAGGAATGGAGATTGTCCGAGATAGGACAAATCGAAAGTTGTTGCTGTCACAAATGAAGTACATTGAATGTGTGCTTAAACGCTTTAACATGATGAGTGCTAAACCAGTTAGCACACCTCTTGCTGGTCATATGAAGTTGAATAAGACAATGTGTCCTACAACAAAGGAAGATAAAGAAAGTATGGCTAAATTTCCATATTCCTCTGCCGTCGGTAGCCTGATGTATGCAATGGTTTGTACCAGTCCTGATATTGCTCATGATGTCAGTATTGTTAGAAGGTTTCTTGATAATCTCGGAAAAGAACATTGAGAAGCTATGAAGTGGATACTTAGGTATATAAAAGGAACCTCGAATGAATGCTTGTGTTTTGGGAGATCAGATCCAGCCTTGAAGGGCTATACCGTTGCTGATATGGCCGGTGATATTGATAATAGAAAATCCACTACTGGATATCTATTTACTTTTTCAGGGGGAGCTATATCATGGCAATCTAAATTGCAGAAGTGCGTTGAACTTTCAACAAGTGAAGCAGAGTACATTGGCTACAGAAGCTGGCAAGGATATGGTATGGCTCAAGCATTTTCTTCAAGAGCTGGAATTATATCAAAAGGAGTATGTTGTCTATTGTGACAGTCAAAGTGCAATAGACTTGAGCAAGAACTCCATGTACCATGCAAGAACAAAGCATATCGATGTGAGATATCATTAGATTCGTGAGCAAGTGGAGAACAAATCTTTGCATGTCAAAAAGATTCACACGGTGAGAATCCAGCGGATATGATGACCAAGACGATACCAAGAGACAAGTTCGAGCTATGCAAAGAGCTTGTCGGAATGATCTCTATAAGAAAAATTGGAGATACCTCCTTCAGGTGCATGGGACTGGAGGGGGAGATTTGATGGGTCCATCCCATGTGAAAGGAGGACAACTTACTTTGGCAAAGGCTACACCGTACAAATCCAAGCTTGTTAAACAAATATTTGTGTGACAAGGAAAAGTCAAAAAGGGAAGAAAGACAAGTTTGGTTTACTATTTTTTTATATCACCCATGACATCTTTGAGAGGTCTTCACCTCTATAAATAAGTAAGTATTCTTTCATTTGTGAAACACACCAAAAAAGAGAGAGAAAGAGTGAGGCATTACAAACAAGGTATATGAAAATAGTATGTGAGAAAAATAAAAAGTGTGAGCGATATTGTTGTAAGGTGAGAATATCAAAAGAGGGTTATTTCATTTGAGTGTTATAGTGGTCTTTGGAGTATTTTACTCGGGCCTACAAAGTGTAAAAGTCCTTGCTATAGTGGTATCAGTCTCCTCTCGGGCCGTGGTTTTTTCCCTTATTCAAAAGGGTTTTTCACTTAAAAATCTTGGTATCGTTGTCACTCTTTTATTATTGTCAATTACCGCATCTCGGTGTTACGTTATTATTCCGCTTTTATTCTTGAAGGGGTTTATTCCCAACAGAGCCATGCATTGATAGTGTAGCACAAAGCAAGAGGCTCTTAGAATCTTGGCAGAGAAGTGGTATAGGAGCATTGTGCCAAACGAGAATGCTTGTGGAGGAATGGTCAAGGAAGTATGAGGGGGCTAGCACATAAGGGTATGTCATGGAAGGTTTTAGTAGAGAAATGAAGGCTCTAGTGTCACGACCCAATTTCCCCTATAGGCCGTGATGGCGCCCAACGTCGTCGCTAAGCAAGCCAACATGGAACTAGCTATGTATTTATTCTTTTTAATAATTTCAAAGTGGTTAATTTTTATTTATTAAGTAAATTAAAAGTGGAAAATTATATTAAAGTAAAGCGTGAACCAATGAAAGAGCATGATATGGTGAAATAAATACCCAAAATCATAAAGTGTCTACTAGCATGTTCCCAAGATTCGGTATCACAAGTGTATGAAAACAAGTAGAACATACAAAACACCTATGCTATTGTCTGAAATAAGATAGACAGAAAGTAAATACAAAAGAGAGACTGCGGGCGCTACATAACGGACTCAGAAAGCAGCTCACCACTATACCGCGGGGTAACGGGGGTGCGCGCCTGAATAACAGCCTGACACACTTGCCTCAGATCATGCATGATTAGTGCAGAAGTGTAGTGTTAGTATATAAAATACATGCACCCAGTAAGCATCCATTCTAACCTCGAAGAAGTAGTGATGAGGGGCCGACATCGACACTTACTATGGGCCAATAAATAAAATATGAAAATTCTAAATCGGCATGGAATAAATCAATAATAATAATAATAACACAGTAACAAACAGTAATTAAGTGATTCTTTAACTAAAATTCAATTTAAAATCTCCACTGACACATACTAACTTCAACAATTACGGGCCATCAAGTAAATTATAATTTTCTCAAGTCATAGGAATGATATTAAATGTAATCGGACTCCGAGCTTTATCACGCACGATTTATGCTGAGGTCGTACGACCTGATCTAGAATAATGTGTACATTATTTAGGGTCGAGCGGCACGAACCATAGATGCATCTACTATACTACAGAGGCGTTCGGCCCGCTTCACAAGAAGAGAGAATACTCTATGAACATCCGATTTAAAAGCTATCACAAGACTAGTACACAAGGAGGCACAATTTCTATTAACGGTCCAGTAACCCACCAAAACTCAAAGTAAGTGAAATTCGGTCTTTACGAACCCTTTATCAAGTTGCAATATAATTTAGGCACTTAAATTAACAAGTAGAGTACAAACAATACAAGTATTTTATGATTTGGGTCCTAAAACTACCCGGACTTAAGCATATTTGTAGCTACGCACGGACGCTCGTCACCTCGTGCGTACGTAGCCCCCACAATTAGAAGCAAATGGTAATTTAAAACACCTACGGGGAAAATTTTCTCTTACAAGGTTAGGCAAGAGACTTACCTCGTCTCAAAACTCATTTTCTGGCCCACAAATTTACTCTAAAGCCTCATGTCGGTGCTGGACAATCCAAAACTAGCCAAATATTATATAAATTAATCAATATAAGCTCAAAAGTTCATAATTTAGTTCCTAAAGTAATTACCCAACCCAAATTGAAAAATTTCTAAAATTCATCCCGGGCCCACATGCCCAGATTCCGAAAAGTTTCGAAGATAAATATTACTCATAATCTCAAGAACTCAAATATGTAATTTCTACCCAATTCCATAATCATTTTCGTGGTTTAATCCCATTTTTATCAAAACCTAGGTTTTTCAACAATCTCCTAAAATTTTCACATTTTACATATTAAAATCTACCCATAATCTATGTATTAAACTTACATTAGGTAAAAATTACTTACCTTCAATAGCTAGGTGAAAACCCTCTCCAAGAAGCTCCAAAATGGGCCAAGGAAATGAAAAATGAAAGAAAATGGCTTGAGTCTCGTTTTTAAAACAAGTCTATGCACAAGCATTCCTTCTTCGCGATCGCGAAGCACAAATTATACTGCCCGCGATTTAACCCTACGTGAACGTGGAATCCATCATGCGAACGCGATGCACTGACCTTCAGACCTACGCAATCGCGAACTACATCACGCGTTTGCGATGAACAAAGTGCGCGTGAACCCCCAGCCATGCCTTTCCTCTACGCGAACGCGACCTGAGCCACGTGTTTGCAATGTATCGACTGCTCCAGCAAGGCAATCGCAGAACTTTCCTCCCAATCACGTAGAACTAATTACCACCAGTGACCATCAACCCTTCGCGACCGCGGACCTATCCCTGCGATAGCATAGAAGGAAACCAGAACACTCACACCAGCAAGCTTCAACAGTCATTCCAAGTCCCATTTCACTCCGTTAACCATCCGAAATCCACCCGAGGCCCCCGTACCCCAACCAAGCATACCAACAAGTTTGTAAACATAATACGGACTCACTCGAACCTTCGGAGCACGTAAAACAACATCAAAACTAAGGATTACACCCAAAACCAAATCAAATCAACTTATGAACTTCAAGTTCTTCCAACTTACTCCGAACGCGCCGAATCATACTTAACCTACCCTGAACGACACCAAATTTTGCGTGCAAGTCTTAAATCGCCATACAGAGCTATTCCCAGACTCGGAATCCCAAACGGACCTCGATAACACCAAAACTTACTCCAAATCAAATTTAAAAACTTGAAATCTTCAATGCGCCAACTTTCAATATTAAGCACTGAAACGCTCCCGGGTCATCCGAGACCCAATCCGAACATACGCCCAAGTCTAAAATCATTATTCGAACCTATTGGGACCGTCAAATCCCGGTTTCGAGGTCGTTGACTCAAAACGTTGACTCAAGTCAAACTTAACCATTTTAAGTCATTATTAAGGAACTAAGTGTTTCGATTTCAACCCGAACCCTTCCAAACCAGAACTAACCATCTCCGCAGGTTATAAAACAACAAAAGCTCATACTGAGAGTTTTACTTAGGGGAACGGGGATCTAAAAAGTAAAATGACCGGTTGAGTTGTTACATCTATGGAGTGATGGGGTGCCATGGCCTTGACATGACCTAGCACTATGCTTGAGGCCCAACCAATAAGGCCAAACCGGCCCCTTGGGCAACAGATTACAAGGAGCACACGCAAAAATGTCATATAGGTCATACTAAGATAATTTTACAGTTGCTTTAAGACTCTCCTTCAAGATTTAAACTTAAATAACAACGTTTTATTTTATGGTGCTATCTTTCGAAACATAAAGTTTCCACATAACATACACGTTTGCTTTGAGCTTCTACTTTTTTCTTTGCTAGAAGGGAGAAAATCAATCTAATTTAGTCGAAAATGGAGAAAGAATGTAATTGGACCAGTTATACCTAAAACTTTTATTGTTTAACAAAAACTCTAGAAGAACTAATGTTAAATAATGGAAAAGTAGGAAGATCAAATGTCAAAACCAAACTATTGATGGGTAATAGTAAATTACATTTAAAAATAGGAAAATCAGCTCAACGAAAAACAAAGCGACAACAGTAACTTTAAATAGAGACCAATCAAAATAAGAGATTCTAGTATGTAAAATGTCGCCAAAGTCCAAATCATTTCAGCACAACTAACAAGGAACTCCAGAATTAAAGCAGGGACATAAGGAAGGAATTTATCATATTTAATTCAAAATTAAAGCAACATGAATACAAAAGGAATTTATTATAATACTACTGGGTTTTCAGGCAATATATTAAATATACCAACACAAAGTGTACGTTACAAGTAGGAAAATATTTTTGTAAAACGTCCACATCCCGAGGATAGCATTTTTTCCTCATTCAATTATTTTTTTTTGATAAACTTTATCTTTTTCTTGGATTCTTCACCATTGTTTTGTTTTTTATTTATAAAATCAAGAAATAGCATATTATGCAACTTTCAATTGTGTTGTTCAACTTTAACACATTACATGCCGCATCAAAATTATGTTAAAGAGTCAAGATTATGGTATAACTAGTAAATATGCCCGCGCTTTGCGCTGTTGTTAAGATATGACCAAATAATTATTATTCTTAATGTTATAACAAAGGAATTAACCGTATGTATCATCAATTTTATTTTTTCTATATTCTAACACTATCGATTGTTCGTTGTTATTATTGTATTGTCAAATAATTTCTCTTTTGTTTATATATTCTTCCAACCTCGCATTTTGTATTTTTGCATATATAGCATTGAGCCTTCAAATTCATAACATACATTATATTCTTCCTCACGAACCTTATCGATCGACGGATATAAAGGTTACAATATCCTTCTTGATTTAAGGAAATAAAATTGGAAAGTAAGACAACATTTATTTAATGAATAATGAAGTACTAACTATTGACATTGCTGCCTGTTGCGCCATTGGACGTAACATGATAATATTATTAGAATAAAATGAGCTAAAAAATAAATATAATATTTTATATAATTAGGAGCAAAACATTTAGCTCTTTATGTATTATTGTCATAATTTTTGTAAATTTCCCTGATATAATATTAATATCAAGAAGAATAAATATAAAAAATCCAACACAAGGTTTAGTTTTAGATTTTTGTAAAATCTTTGTATCATCCTTCTTTTTTTCTTTTAAAAAAAATATGTATACAATTTTTGGATTTCCAAAATAAGGTATACGATAAAAGGAAAATGAGAGAAATATAACCTTTAAGATATTAATTAATAATTGAGAAAATATTACTTTTGAAAACAAAAGTTCGACATATTTTTTCTATGGTATTTCTTAATTTTTATAATATAAAATATAACAAATCTCAGACAATCAAGGCTAAAACATCAAAAAATAAACTATTCATTGTAAAACTTACACTATTTGAGAGCAAATTACAAGACCCATCATTTTTCGAAGTGAAAGAGAAAGAAGTAGAAGTCAGTAATTCCCTCTACATTGTTTCTAAGATTTTCTTCCAGGAAAATCTAGAAGAATAAATAATATTCTAGTTGATAATATATTTTCGGAGGTTTTCAAAATCTAATAAAATGTACAATATACTTTTAGTTGGAATGCTTCAAGATTATGTTTTTGATAAATATATTGAGGAAACAAAAACAATCCTGTGATTTAATTACTTAATACATTTTTAAGTCCAAATGGGTATTCACACACATATATGTGTAACTTCTGGGTTACACTGTACTAAAAGTTTCACAAAATTTAACAAAAAATAACTTCATATATATATATATATATATATATATATTAAAAACAGGAAGCCCTTAATTTATCCTAATACAACCCCATATTTAATTAAAAAGAACTACAAATAGGCGCTTCATTAAGACACCTGTTTTGAGAAAAAGTGGCGCTTTATATTCTTCTTAAAAAGTCACAACTCTCAACCATTAAAAAAATCTAATGGCTACTATGAACTATAATCTAAGCCATGGGTGCACTCACTTAAAATTAACTACCAAGTTGGTGTCAGTTCCAGCAATTTTTTTTAATTTTTTATTTTGCTTTTCTTCGTTTATGTGTTATGTCCAGATTCAATTTCATGCTTCTTATTTTTGTCTCAAATTTATGAATGAATTGATAACTCTTAGCATCCTTATCTTATCTATCACCCAGAGATGTTGCAGCCCAATTAACCAATTCGTTTCATTGCGAGGCGCAACTACAAAGGAGATTTTGAGGAATGTTGCAAGAGTAGCGTTGAGCCACTACCGACACACGCTAAATTTTGGTCAGTTTTTTGTTATTCCCATATATAAGAGATGTATTCAGTTGACTTGTTTATTGACTTAATAACATTATTTCGTTGGATAATGAAAAGATATTTTTGCCAGCGTACATGAGTTATGATATATAGTCTATACACAGTGCTTGCTTGTGTAGTATGACTTCAACCTAATCAAATAATTGTTTTATATTTTTTGAGTTTTATTTTTCACCTTGCAAGCCATTTTAGTAATAATTTTTTCTCTCTTGAACTTGTATATGCATAAACAGGGTTACGTTTATTATATGAGTATTTAAGTTTCACTTGATATCTTACACTTGGTTGTGAATTGTGAAGTGTATAATTGAATATATATGTTGTTGCGATTGAATAAAAAAATACAGAAAAAGGGATTAATTTATAGTGTTTAACTATCTTAAATATGAAATCCAACGTAGTAAGAGGCATAAATTTCTCCCAATTACTAATTAGTGTATATATATATATATATATATATATATATATATATATATATATATATATATATATATATATATATATATATAGATTCTGTTCCAAATTAGTACATATGAACTTCAAAAATATAACCAAGCAATAACTGAATAGACAAAAAATATTAAAATATTGAAAATTTACAGTTAGGTAGTTGAAAGGACCATTTAGTGTGAATATTTCTTCTAAGATGTAATGTAATGACTAGCACTGTTTAGTACTGTAATTGAAAGGAACTTTAATTTGGGTACTCTCATGTTGCAAGTTAATGTCATTTGGGATTTTGGGTGATGCACTCGTTGATATACTTGAAGCCCACACGTTATGAAGTTATAAAAGATTAAACATGATTTAGCGAGCAAAAGATATACGTAAGATTTTATGATTGCATACCTAGCCAAACTTTTCCAAAGTCAAAAGTATTTTTATTTTAAAGTTATAGTGTTTGGCGAAACTTTTAGAAGAATATATATATATATATATATATATATATATATATATATATATATTTGAGTAGAACCAGAAGTAGTTTTTGATAAGCAGAAAAAATAGCTTCTCTCCTAAAGCACTTTTAAAAAAAGAACTTTTGAGAAAAATACTCTTAGAAACACTTTTTAAAAGTCTGGTCAAACACTAATTGCTATTGAAAAATATTTTTTAAATTAATTAGCGAAACACAAATTGCTTTCTCATGACCCAAAATAATTTTTTAAAAAGCACTTTTCAAAATAAGTCTATTTTAGAAACTTGGTCAAACAAGCTATAAGTAGTTTATCATGACTGTTATAAACCAACATCCATACGTGATTGTGGTCATTGATCAGTACATAATCGATAAGAATTTATCGCGATAAATGAAATTAGATCAAATAGGTCTTGCAAATGCAGCAGCTCCTACGCAAAGTGTTTTCCTGGATTAGTCCATACTTTGAAATGAGTCCAATTGAATTATCCTTTTAAAAAAAAATATATCCTACTCGATAAATAACTTTAATGCGTCTTTTGTTTTTTTATTTGTTTTTGTTGTTGTTCATCTTCATAACATGTGGTTCAATCACTTTTGTTCTTCGTTAGTCGATAGTTTGTATTTTGTAGCATAATCTTTCGTCAAAATGTAAGTATAGTTAATTTCTTTTGTGTGACGAATATGTGGAAATCAACACAACTCGCGATATGGTAATGGTATAACTAGGGGTGTACAAATGAAACCGACAAACCGCACCAACTCGATAATTCGAGTCAAACCGAGAAAACAAAACCCGACTATAGTTTGGTTTGATTTGGTTTGGTGTTGGAAAAAAAAAAACTCGACTATATTTGGTTTGGTTTGGTTTTAACTAAAAAAAGTCAAACCGAAACCAAACCAACCCGACATTATATGTATAGAAGTTTTAAATATATTTAATACATAAAAATATTTATGGTAGTGTAGTTTATAAATATTTCTTAAATTTTTTCATAGTTTTATCTTTTAACGTATTATTTCAAGTTTGGGCTTATAATTTTTGGATGCTCCAATAAGTTTTATAGTCCATAAATGTTAGTAACTCAAATAAATCCTAAACCAAAATCAAATCAATACTAATGCCAATAAAAGACATTCAATTCAATGGTACTATGAATGAAAATAATGTTGGATATCTATTTTTTAGTTTTCCATGGTTTAGATAAAATATATATGTCACGACCCAAAATTCCACCACAGGAGTCGTGATGGCACCTAGTCTCTAAGACTAGGTAAGCCGATTTCCATTGCATTTTTGAAACCATTTTTTTTTGAATTAAATAAGTAACCAAAACTAACAACGGAAATAATTACAATATACAACCTCCCAAGACTGGTAGTACTAAGTCACGAACTCTAACTGAATACATAGAATGATCAAGAGGACCGAATATACAATACTGTTTGATTACAAGTTAACAGTACAATGAAATGAAAGGACTCCAAGGAACTGCGACGACCAAGTAGCTCTACCTTGTATCCTTACGATCCTGCTTTAACTCTGCTCAAGTCCGTTATCTTCAATACTTGGCTCTGCACAAAAATGTGCAAACGTGTAGAGTGAGCACACCACAACGGTGCCCAGTAAGTATCAAGACTAACCTTAATGGAGTAGAGACGAGGTACAGTCAAGACACTCACTAGTCTAATAACCTGTGCAATATAATATACAAAATAATAGGAAACAAATAATAATAAGGGCAGGATAAAACAACCAGTGATATGCACAACAGACAACAAGAATACCATTAATATCACTCAACAATTAATAAACACAATTACACCCAATTAAATCAAGCCCTTCAAATAAATGTATTTCACATAGTTCTTCCACATAACTCTCTTCCAAATATAATTTTCTCAAATAATTATTTTTCAAATATAATTCTTTCAATAAATCTTTTCAAATACAATTTGCTCAAATAAATATCTATCAATATACAATTCTTTTATATAATACTTTATAAGTAAAAATCTTTCCAAATAAATATTTTGAATATAATTCTTTCAATTAAAAAATTACCATGTGACACCTCATTTCAAAATCATCAAAAATACGGGTCTTAGCCCATTTTCATATTTTTCGTAAATACGGGTCTCAGCCTATTTTTATATTTTTACGGCACCTCGTGCCCATAATTAAATCATCATATTTGCCCGGCACCTCATGCCCTCATTTCATATCACAACTGCACGGACAATTCACGTGCCAAATATCATTATCATTTCATCACAGCATCTCGTGCCCATATTTTTATATCACAACCGCACGGATAATTCACGTGCCAATATCCCCATCTCATATCATAATTCACGGCACCTCGTGCCCACATTTCATTTTATAAACCGCCTGGTAATAACCACAGGCTCCTAATTTCAACATAAATCAGATTATTATCAATTTACTAACAACTAGACAAGTTGCACAAGGTATAAAAATAAACACAAGAAAATCACATCACATGAAAATTGTCAACACCACAACCCCACATCATCACATATCGTCCCTGACAATAGCCACCATTATCGCTCCGCCCAGACAATATCAATAGCCACCCTTATCGCTTCTATTGCCACCCTTATCGCTCCTATTGCCACCCTTATCGCTCCTATAGCCACCCTTATCGCTCCGCCCAGATAATATTAATAGCCAACAAATACAACAGTGAAATGCCACCCTTATAACCACATAATATCAACGGTGAAATGCCACCCTTATCTCCCCAAAATAACAACTCACACAACACAACAATTTACACGGGAAATTATCACAACAACATAATAAAAATCAATTCATATCACAATTTGCCCAATGGACACAACCAAATTTTAAAGCTACAACCAAGTCAATTGATTTCACAGTAAATAGCCAAATACTCAGCACAATGTGTACAACACCCAAAAACAATCAATAGAGATAGAAATTACTCAACATAAAGCAAAGTCTTCATAAAAGATCAAATTTTCAATAATTATATAAACACCTCTTCTTAAGCTCATTTAATTAATTATTTGCAGAGGGAAAAATTTAAAATAAAATTAAATTCCAATAATTATCAAACCAGCAAATTCACAAAATTTCATAAATAATCAAATAACAATCACATCACATTATCATATAACAACAGAGTCAACAACAAAGGTTTAGGCACGACAAGTAGATGATTAAATATATGTCAACAATTATCCATTTTACTACACAATATGTTCAAGACTTTAACTCAATAAAATTTGCGCATATAAATCAAGTACATACTCGTCACCTCGCGTACATGATTTTCAATTACCCAAGTTGCACATAAGACTCAATGCCTAAGGGAAATTTCCCCCGCTCGAGGTTAAGCAAGACACTTACCTCTTTGAAATTATGCCGATATTTCAAAATTGCCTTCTTGCTTGAATTGACCTTTGGGCCGTTCAAATCTATCCAAATTAATTATATAACTTTATTAAAATTCATCAAAAATAATTCTGGATAATAATACGTCGACTTAAAAATTTATTCCAAAACGTCAACAAAAGTCAACGCGGGACCCGCCTCTCGGAACCTGACAAAAGTTTTATGAAATCCGAACACCCATTCCGATACGAGTTCAACCATACCAATTTTATCGAATTCCAATAACAAATCGACCTCCAAATCTTAAATTACAAAAATCTTGATTTTTCTTCCATTAAATCTGAATTAAATGGTGGATTCAAAAATATAATCATGAAAATTAATCAAAACTTGATAAGAATCACTTACCCCAAACACCCACACAAGAATCTCTCCAAAAATCGCCTTCTACCGAGCTCCCAATTTGATTTTGAGTTATGAACTCAAACCCCCATTTTTTTTGGGACTTTTAATTCTGCCGAGATACACCTTCTTAACTCAAACCCCCATTTTTGGGACTTTTAATTCTGCCGAGATACACCTTCTTCGTGTTCGCGACCATTCCTTCGCGTTCGCGAAGGCCAAAAATCCAACTGCCTTTAATCCTTCTTCGCGTTCGCGTGACAAGCGTCGCGTTCGCGAAGGCCAACTGCTTCTGCCTCATCATTTCCTCTTCGCGTTCGCGAAGACCAGCTGACCAACTCCTTTGCGTTCGCGAAGGCCAAACGACCCCAGGCCCTTATCTTCCCTTTCTTCTTCGCGTCGCCTGGGCCGCATTCGCGAAGGCTTTCCCTGCTCCTTCTTCGTATTCGCATTCACAGCTTCGCGTTCGCGTTCGCGTTCACAGCTTCGCATTCGCGAAGGACAAATCATCATCCCCTCAAACTCCTCTTCGCGAACGCGGGACTTCCTTCGCGTTCGCGAAGAAGGAAACCAGACTTCAGCAACAACAGTCCAAACAACTCCAATTTGGTCCGAAACCACTCCAAAACACACCCGAGCCCCTCGAGACCCCGTCCAATCATGCTAACTAGTCCCATAACATATCACGGACTCGCTCAAGGTTTTAAATCACATCAAATTACGCTGAAAATATAAATCGCACCACAAATCGAACTTATGAACTTCAAAAACTTCCAATTTCTAAAACTCGTGCTGAAACCTATCAAACCAATCCGGAATGATGTTAAATTTTGCAGGAAAGTCCCAAATAACATAACAGAGCTGTTTCAACTCTCGGAATCGTATTCCGACCCCGATATCAAAAAGTCACCCCCGGTCAAACTTTCCAAAAATTTGAGTTTCGTCATTGCAAGCTTAATTCCACTACGGACCTCCAAATAATTTTTCGGACACGCTCCTAAGTCCAAAATCATCATACGGAGCTAACGGAACCGATAGAACTCCATTCCGGTTCGTCTTCATATAGTTTCGACTACGGTCAAAATCCTAAGACTTAAGCTCATTTTTTAGTAACTAAATGTCCCAAATCACTCTGAATCATCCGTAATTCAAACTTGACCACACACGCGGGTCATAATACATATTGCGGGGCTGCTCGAAACCTTAAGTCACTGAACGGAATGTAAATTCTTAAAACGACAAGTCGGGTCGTTACAGTATAACTTATTTTTCTTTTAGTGGTCAGTCATGTACATAATAGTACTTATTAGTCATAATTTTAAATTATGTTATTTTTATTATGGCTTATTAATAATATTTATTTTATGCGATTTTATTATCTTTATTGTTATATATTTAGTACAATGCCACGACTCATCTCATATTTATGTTATTTTATTGAAAAACACCTTATATATTTCTGTCTTATTAGGATTAAAGAAATATTTGGAGCACTAATTTTACGTTTTGTGCTATGAAGACTTTATGAAAAAAATTCCGAAAATCCGAGATTAAAAAACCCGACTTTTATTGGTTTGGTTTGGTATTTAGATTTAATAACCCGACACAATTGGTTTCGTTTGGTAACTAAAAAATCTGAAACAACCCGACCCATGTACACCCCTAGCTACAACAATGCACAAACGGTTTGAAGTAGATCTTTTGGATTACTAAAATAATTGATTAGAAATTTATAATATTGGACACGATGGTTTGGTGATTTGTGTAAGCAAAAGCATACTTTTAGGTACACGTGGACTTGTATATATTTTGAGGAAAACTTTACGTATTATTCCATTTATGTATACATTTTTTCGTTTATGTATAATTTTTACTCAAAATTTTGCTTTAATAATATTAATATTATTTACAAAAAATGTATACTATATGCATCGGCATACACGTGCAACGCACGTGCTGAGAACTATTATATATATATATATATATATATATATATATATATATATATATATATATATATATATGAGAGCAAAACTTTATGACAAAAGCATGGGAAAATACAACAGATATATACCTTCGAATTTTTTATCTTATAGGATATTGCACTTTCTGTAACAGTTCCTGCAATAACATCCTCAGGTCAGACTAAAAAATAAGCTTCAATCAGTTGTCACATAAATAAGAAATCAATTTCTTTTGCTATGTCCAAATTTGCGCTCAAAGAAACAATGTATTCATTAGAAGATCAATATATGTGTAATTCAATTTTCAAGGAAAGTAAAGATCTGAACCTTACCGCCCGTAAAAAAAGATCTAAACCTTATCAATCTCATTTTGCAGTGGCCCAATAGTGTTCTCTTTTATAGCTCTGATGATCTATACCGTACCATCTACACCTCAAATGAAAAGTCAAAAGTTAATAGAACAATTTTCATATCCCAAAAAAGTGGTTCATAACTTCATTTGAATTAGAAATTAAATGTTTGAACCAGTCCACTTAGTGACATAGAAGTTATAGGGGGCCTCTATCTTCCTGAGGAGAGGATTCCACCACGACTCTTTATTACCCTCATTTAATGCAATTCTTTATTGCATTCATAATTCTTTGTTCTCCTTATTAACATTAATTTTACAGTTACAGGTAAACATTAAATTCTATTTTAATCCCATTTTTGTATTAATTTTATTACAAAAATAAGGGTAAGAAGTGTAAAGATACTTTGATGAGCGTGGGTGTAAAAATAACAATTAAAGAAAATAATAAGGAATGACATAAATATGATCTATTTAATTTTCTGCACATTTTCTAGACATCAAATAAGAGTTAATGAAAATAATAAGGATGACATATATATGAAATAAGAGATAAAACTCAAAAAATTGAGAAAAAAGATAAATGACTTCCTTGAGCTATGAGAGGTGCCACATCACCTTTTTCATTCCTAACTTTATATATATATATAAATGTTAAATGGTATCAGAGCCTAGTAACTTTCATGGTATATATGAGATAGATCTAAAGTATCCAGCATATATATATTTTTCTTACTATGAATTTGGGAGAAACTAGTACTAAAAATACTAGACTTGAAGAGGTAGATATATCTCAAAATCTTGATTTATTAAATAAATGGATAATTCCTAAAATCCCGATAAAAATAATTTATGATTATGGATGGTTTGATAAATTATCTTCAAAACAACTGGTAAAAATTACTGAGCAATCTTTAGCTTTAAACTCGTCTGAATAGACTATTCGTTTGTTAAACAAACAAGATGTTGATTTATATAAAAATCAGTATAATTATCTGCATGTTGGTATGGTTCAAATTGCTTTTAAAATCATTAACTCTTAAAGGGTTACCAGAGATATTTTTGGCTGCTCTTAGAGATGTTAGAAACTTAAATTTTAGACAGTCTCTGATGGGTTCGATTGAATCTACTGTGGCCTATGGTCCAGTATATTTTAATACTCAACTCAATCTTCAATTATCTCTTTCTGATGTTAATATACTTGATGCATTGACATTAAATGTGAAAACGCATGATTATAATTATGCGCCTGGATCTGAACTTATATGTTTATTGTATAGAATTTATTTTAAATTACTATCTACGTAGATGTAAATTATATAATACATCCGATCAAACTATATTGGTGAAAATCAATTTTGCAAAGTCTAAGGTCACCACAAGGAGACTTATTAAGTGGGAAAAAATTAATTTTCCAACTACTTGGACTTTGGATTCGGCTATATCCCCAAGTCAAATAACAAATGCTGTCACTAATACTGAATATTCTCATATTACTCAAAATTCGGATGGTAGAATTTTCATTCAATTCGATGATAATAGCTCCACTTATAATAGACAGTCATTTTCTAATAATAGACTTTTGCCTGCTATTAATCCTAATTATAACAGGCATTCATTTTTTAATCATAGACTGTTGCCTGCTATTCAACATATTTCTCCTATTGAACCAGTCTATGGACCGGCCCGAAATCGTGCTGCATCTTTGCACACTTTCTACTAAAACCAATGATAAGCCTGCTGAAAGGGTTAAAATTAACCCTCAAACAAATATTGTTCAGGATAATGATAATATTTCTGATAAGGATATTCCTTCTGCATCCGAAATGGATTTTGACCCAAATGAAGTTTAAATGATTCCTCACAAAATTGATTTTAGTCCAGGGTCACAGGCAAGAAAATATGTTCAAAAGGATTTCTTTAGTGATAAATGAAGCCGGTTTAAAACTTGGTTTTTTGACACTTATAGTAAAGAAGATTTGAATAATTTTTTACAAGAGTTTTATGAAACTTGTGCTTTACATAATCAAATTATGTATTTTGTTCCTTAATTTATAGTCACCTATTTACCATTATACATAAAGGTTTTGGAAAGATCTTATAAAGATGGGAGTAGTAATATTTTAAAAACCATATACCCACCTCAAGCACCTTTTATTTTACCTAATAATACAAGTATTACTTTCATTGCATTTCAAAAATTTATTGAAGAAGATGTTGCTGCAGTCAGCATAGTCGAAATTAATAAACTTATTTCTCAAAATAATTATTTGAGTTTATATGTCAAAGTTTTGGGTGAACATATTAATTCTCTTGATAAAAAACTCGACGAATTATCAATTTTGATAAAAGGAATGAGTACTAACAAAACCGATATTTCTTCTATTTCTGGAAGAAAATCAGACACTCAAATTGTTCTTTCTCATGTTCAAAGACCTCATGAGATTCAGAATTTTAAATTTAAACCGTTTACTGATTTAGAAGAATTTTTTGATAAAAAGTTATCTGATTTAAATATCAAACCAATTGATTTATCAAAACATTTTGCTGATAAATTAGAAACTAGCTCTAATACCAGATAACACGATCAGTTATAGCCTAAAGGCTGGCGGTAGTCCGCACGGCCAGTAAGGATATAAGTACCGAAATATATAAGAATTTTCTTAGAGCTTTATGACTGTATGGAAGGATTTATCCTTTTACCCAAGCAAGGGGCCTGTCCAAATCTAATACATACTCTTATTGAGCCCATGTGTCTAGCGGTTCTAACCGGAAAAAGACGCCCTTTTTTTCAACATCCTTAACGGGCTGAGTCCACAACTTGCAAGACGTAGCCACTAAGGCAAAGCCAATAAGAGCAGTACTAGATTTGACTGTACCACCATCTCTGGAACCAAGTCAATAAGCCATATCAAATTTTTTTTATATATTGATAGAGGCTAGATCTTTCATGGTTAATATGTAAGAGAAGTTAGATATTCAACATAGTTATGGACCTTTTAGCGGACATATTCACGTCTGGGGAAAGAAACAAAGTAATTAAAGTATAAACTAACTAAAAAAATAAATACCTTTTAAGTCCGGGATGCAAGGCCTAAATGCGATGAACTGGGGATTTTATTTACTTCAACGCCGATTACAAGAGAGTAATTACAAGAGAGAGAGATAGAGATAGAGAGAGAGAGTTTGGCTGATGCCTTCTCTCAAAAAGAACGATCCTATATATAGAAAAGAGAAAAAACAGAAAGAACCTATGCACAGTAAAGTGGGTCCCATATGTGGGTCCCTTACACAGTGTATTTACTGTGTATACAGTGTTTCTACTGTATAAACAGTGTATCTATTGTTGAGTGGGGTCCTCGGCGACTTCACTGTTGATCATAGTCCACGTTTCTCTAATTCTTTCATCTGTTGATACCATTTAACAGGATCGAGTAGGTGGCCGGTAATCCGCACGACCATCTAGCTAAATTTAGTACCCTTTTGTACTAGGACATAAGAACCGAAATATACAAGAATTTTTGCATAGCTTGATGACTGTATGTAAGGGTTATCCTTTTACCCGAGCAAGGGGCCTGTCCAGATCTAATACATACTTTTATTGAGCCCATGTGTCTAGCGGTTCTAACCGTGAGAAAGGATGCCCTTTTTAGTATTTTCAACGGGCTAAGGTCCACGGCTTGCTAGACGGAGCCACTAAGGCAAAGCCAATAAGAGTAGTGCTAGATCTGACTGTACCACCATCTCGGAACCAAGCCAAGAAACTATATAAAAATTTCTTTATATTTTGATAGAGTCCAGATCTTTCATGGTTTATATAGGAGAGAAGTTAAATATTCAACATAGATATGAAATTTCCTAGCCAGACATAGTCACGGCTGGAGAGGAGAGACTTGAAATATTTAACAAAATAAAATAAATACCTCTTAAGACCGGAATGCAAGGCCTGAGTCCGATGAACGGGGGATTTTATTTACTTAAGGAAAATAAGTACAAGAGAGTAATTATAAGAGAGAGAGAGAGAGAGAGAGAGAGAGAGAGAGAGAGAGAGAGAGAAAGAGAGAGTCTAAAGGCTGATGCCTTCTCTCGAATGAATGCGCCTATAAATAAATAAATAAATCTTAAAATAGTAAAAGAGGGTCCCACATTCTGGGTCCCTGTATAGTGTTTCTACTATACAAACAGTGTTTCTATTGTTGAAACGGTATATCTACTGTTGAGTGGGGTCCTCGACGGCTTCACTGTTGATCACATTCCATGTTTCTCTAATTCTTTCATCTGTTGGATGAAATCTTCCGCATTTTCTATGGCTTCATCAACTAATATCTTCTCTGATTGGATAGGCTGGAAATTTTCTGCAATATCATCGTTACTTGTTTCACTTTGCATCGAAGTGTCAGATTTTTCATACTGGTTAATAGATTGAAGCAAGTTTCTTTTTACTTCTTCCAAATACTTATTAATCATTTCATCTTTATCTCCTTCTTGAAAAGAGATTCTTCTAGCAATATGCTTGACTGAGCTATCATCAATTATTCCCTTCTGGGGAGCTGCTGAGTATTCTCGAATTTTTGCTTCAATAGAATCCAAGAGTTCTTGACCGTATAGCATTTTTGTTTTGGGATCTTTTTTCATCAATTTATCTGAGAAATTATTATAAAAAGTCCTGTATAAATAAGGAATTTGTTCTTTAGTGAATCCCAACTCCGGAGTCCACTTATGAATCCATGGAATAGAGAATTCTAAAAAGAAATTTATTTGGTCAATGTTTTCTAAGT
Organism: Nicotiana tomentosiformis; assembly: GCF_000390325.3. Taxonomy (NCBI): domain Eukaryota; kingdom Viridiplantae; phylum Streptophyta; class Magnoliopsida; order Solanales; family Solanaceae; genus Nicotiana; species Nicotiana tomentosiformis. The sequence continues at coordinate 99,457,225 of NC_090819.1, read as the reverse complement.
AACAGATATGATCTGTGTGGTATAACTCATTTAAATTTGGTGAAACTTTTGTCAATTCTTTGTATAACATAAGAAATGGATCAGGTAATATTTCGACTGTTGGACCGTGGTATGACCACCAATTTAAAAACCAATTAGAAATCGGTTCAGAAAATATTTTTGCACATACCTTCATACGAGATTTGTTAAGGCTTATATACCTTTCTTTTATTGTAGATATACCCCAATCTTCAACTGATATAATCTATTTGGTAATAATTTTTGAGAAGTTATAAAAATTCTCGTCCGTGCTATAATCGGAAAAGTGCTGAAATTCTGCACTGCCAGTACTGGTGAGAATCATCTCATAGTAAGAACGGGTTTTGTATAACTCACCCGGATAATATAATCCATTTATCAAGTACCTTTGAAATATTTTCCATGGCTCTTCTTTCCTCTGAATCTCAGTATTTTCTAAAAGAAATATCATTTCTTTTTTAAGTAATTTTTCATAGGATTTAATATCATCATTGTCCTCTTTGGTGATTGAAGTTTTGAGCAGCCAAATATGCTTGCAAGTGTGCGTATAACAGACTATCTTCCGGAATATCTTCTAGATGAACAGATGGACCTGACGAAGATTCGCCTTTGAGAGATATCTTCTCATTTACTAAACTTTTTTTCCCATGTGTATGACTGGGGAGTTTGATGAGGATCTGTATGACGATCCTTGAGAGTATGACGGAGATGATCTCTCTTGGGAATGTGGGGACGATCTTTCCCTTTCTCTACCTCTACCTCTGACCCATGGAGGATCCATCCTGCAAATATTCACGAGATAAGAAATCTGGCAGAGAGTTATCAATTCCCCTTTTATACTGAATTTCAAAATCAAAAGGGGCTAATTGAGCGTGCCATCTTGCAAATATTAATTTTGAAGCATCATTTTTAAAAATATTTGTTAAACATATATTTAACAGATTGAGGATTAGTTTTTATCAAAAACTTTTGATTATATAAATCATCTTGGAATTTTAAAACACATTTAACAATGGTTAACATTTCATGAGCCACAGTAGCATATTTTTTCTGGGCTTCAGTCCATTTTCCAAAGTGAAATCTTATCAAGTATTCACAATTATCATTAGGATTTATTTATTTCAATATCTCTCCGTAACCAATATTTGACGCATCTGTCTCGAAAATCTTTTGCCATGCATGATTAGCAAGAGTTAAACAAGGTAAAGCTTTAACTTTTTGCTTAATTATAACGACCAGACCGGTCGTTTTGAATATTATAACCCCGTTCCCCCCATTTACTGCTCAAATTATGTCTTGCAATTGATTTATAACTTATCGGGTTAGTTGGTTCGGGTCCGGAAGGAATTCGAAATGAAAGACACTTAGTCTCATAATTGAAAATTTAAGTTAGAAAAATGGACCGGATATGGACCTATGTGTAAACGACCTCGGATTAGAATTTTGATGATTCCAATAGCTCCGTATGGTAATTTTGGGCTTAGGAGCGTGTACGGAATATTATTTGGAGGTCCATAGTGAAATTAGGCTTGAAATGCCGAAAGTTAAATTTTTGGGAAGTTTGACCGGGGGCTTGAATTTTTGATATCGGAGTCGAATCCGATTCTGAAAATTTGAATACCTCCATTATGTCATTTATGACTTGTGTGCAAAATTTAAAGTCAATCGGACGTGATTTGATAGGTTCTGAAGTCGTTTGTAGAAATGGGAAATTTCAAAATATATTAGGCTTGAATCTATGTGTGATTCGTGTTTTAGTGTTGTTGGATGTGATTTGAAGGCTCGACTAAGTTCGTATGATATTTTAGGACTTGTTGGTACATTTGGTTGAGGGCCCGGGGGCCTCGGGTGAGTTTCAGATGGTTAATGGATCAAATTCGGACTTAGATGAAATAGCTAAAGTTTCTGCCCTCTGCTGCAATCGCACATGCGGAAATTCTATCGCAGGTGCGAGGGAAATTCCGCACATGCGTGAGCGCAGATGCGGAGGAACGCGCGCAGAAGCGGCTTGCGCAGGAGCGCAAATAGGCATGCAGATGAGGGCAAAGGCGCAGATGCGGGACTTTTTCCACACATGCGGTTGGCGTAGAAGTGTCCAAGTTGCCGCAGGTGCGAAAACCTCTGGGCAGTACAAAAACAGAGGGGTTCCGAGCTTTTGCCATTTTTGGGCATTTCAAGCTCGGGTTGGGCAATTTTGAGCAAGGTTTTCACGGAAAAACTTGAGGTAAGTCCCTTGTGATCATTTCTACTCCATAATATTGAATTATCATCGAATAATCCGACTAGATTACATATTTTTGAGGTGTAAATCGGGGGTTTTGAACTTAGGGATTTGAAATAAGATTTGATGATTTAGAGGTCGAGTTGATGTCGGATTTTGGTAAAATTAGTATGGTTAGACTCGTGGTGGAATGAGCTTTAGGATTTTGTAACTTTTGTCAAGTTCCGAGACGTGGGCCCCACGGGCGACTTTTGAGCTAATTTTAGGATTTTTATGGAAAATTATTATTTTCTTATGGAATTAATTCCAATGAATTTTATTGACTGAAGCGAATTATTTATGACCATATTCGAGGCGTTTGGAGACCAATTCATGAGGAAAGGACATTGTAGAATAAGAATTTCACGGCTTGAAGTAAGTAACAACTTTAAATCTGGTCTTGAGGGTATTAAACCCCAGATTTTGGTATCATGTGATTATTTTGGAGGTGACGCACATGCTAGGTGACGAGCGTGTGGGAGTGCACCGAGGGGATTTTGACTTGGTCCGTCCCGGGAAACTGTAAAGTTGAATTTGTTGTTAGCTATATGCCCTCTATGTGTTGATACAATTTGACTGTAAATCATGTTAGAAATCATGCTTAGGCTATGTGATAGTACTGTTGGGTCCCACAGAGGTCGTGTACTTGTTGAATTGCCTGCTGAATGCTATATTTACTCAGTCTCAGTTTTTACTTGCACATTTTATCTCAGTCTGTTATTATTATTGATACATCATATCATTGTTGTTTGGGCTGATTTCATGATTATTGAGAGCCCGAGAGACTGGAGAGATTTATGAATGAGGGAGGCCGAGGGCCTGATTATGAGGATATTTTATGGATCAGGGCTGCCCGCCTACAGCAGGCCTTATTGGCTTATTGTTGCACGTGAGTTGGCCGTGCAACACGTGAGTTGGCCGTGCGGATTCTTATATTATTATTGCACGTGAGTTGGCCGTGCAACACGTGAGTTGGCCGTGCGGACCCTTATATTATTATTGCACGTGAGTTGGCCGTGCAACATGTGAGTTGGCCGTGCGGATCCAGATATTTATATTATGGCACGTGCGTTGTCCGTGCTTATAGCGCTTGGGATGTAGGATCCCCTCATGAGTCTGTACACCCTCAGTGAGCGCAGGTACCCATTGAGAGTGAGTGATGAGGGCTGGGAGCCCAGTAAGTGATTGTTGTCTTAAGAGGTTGTACTTGATTTCCATTTGTTGTTGCACTTAGTTGCTATCTGTCATTTTTGTAAAATCTCTGAAAGATTGTTGATATACGGATTACATGAACAAGAACTGTATAAAAATTGATTTGACATTAAACTGCCAGATTTGATAGCATGTCTATTCTTTTGCTGGAATTACTGGAAATGAACCATAACTGTGTAGTTCGTTACTATCTTCAATTCCTTATTTATTATTGTTACTTGCTGTGTTTGTTGTACTCATACTACACCCTATACTTTGTGTGCAGATCCAGGTGTTCCCGGATATAGAGGGTGTTGATCCTTTCGCGCGGTTGATTTTCAAGAGATTTTGAGGTAGCTGCCGTGTTCCGCAGACCTTGTCTCTCCTTCTCTATCTCTTTGTTCACTGTATTTGGTATCAAACTATTATAGACTATATTTTCCAGACTTTTATTCATATTAGATGCTCATATACTCAGTGACACCAGGTTTTGGGGAGTGTTTGTATTGTATTTAAATATTATATTTTCTATCTTGAGAGAAATTGTGGTTTATTGAGATTTTCGGCTTGCCTAGTATTGAGATAGGCGCCATCACGATGAGTGAGATTTTGGGCCGTGATAAGTTGGTATCAGAGCCTAGGTTACATAAGTTTCATGATTCATGAGCAAGTTTAGTAGAGTCATGCGGATCGGTACGGAGATGTCTGTACTTATCTTCGAGAGGCTGTAGAACCCTTAGGAAAATTTCACTTTCTTGTATTCTATTGTGCAAATTTGTTGATTTTGGAAACTAAATTTCTGCTATTATATTCTCTCACAGATGGTGAGGACACATACTACCGGATCGTACGGTCAGCCACCACTGCCACCAGTTAGGGCCGCGAGAGGTCGGGGCCGTGGTAGAGGTCGGGGCCGAGGTAGAGGTCGAGGTGTATCTCGTACCACCATTGGAACAGCACCTGTAGTACCACCAGTTATTCCAAATATAGTTGAGCCGACAGGATTAGCTCAGGCACCAGTTGTGCCCATTGAGATTGGAGGCATTCAGGAGACTTTGGCCCAGATATTGGCAGCCTGCACTGGTCTTGCTCAGATGGTTTCGGCTCAGGCCGCACCTGCCACTTCTCAGGCTGGGGGAGGTACTCACACCCCTGTTGCACATACTCCAGACTAGGTAGTATAGGGACTTCAGATACCAGGAGCACTACCAGCCCAGCCGGTTGCAGCTGCTCAGGCCCCGGTAGTTCCTGTTCTGGCAGATGATGAGCAGAGGAGACTTGAGATATTTGAGAGGCTTCGACCTCCACCATTTAGCGGTACTGAGTCAGACGATGCTCGGGATTTTCTGGATAGGTGTCAACGGATGCTTCGGACAGCGGGTATTCTGGAGACCAGTGGGGTCTCATTCACTACTTTTCAGTTTTCTGGGTCTGCACTTAGATGGTGGGAGACTTACGAGAGACGTAGGACTGTTGGAGCAACACCCCTTACTTGGCATCAGTTCTACGTGGTCTTTTTGGAGAAGTTCGTACCTCAGTCCCGCAGAGAAGAGCTGCGCAGACAGTTTGAGCAGCTTCGTCAGGGTGATATGTCCGTGATGCGGTACGATATGAAATTTTCTGAGTTGGCTCGTCACGTAGTATGATTGGTTCCCACTGATTGGGAGAGGATTAGGAGGTTCATTGATGGCCTCACATATCAGTTGCGGTTACTTATGACTAAGGAGAGAGTATCTGGTGCTACTTTTGAAGAGGTAGTGGACATTGCTCGACAGATAGAGATGGTTCGTAGCTAGGAATGTGGAAAGAGAGAGGCTAAGAGGCCTCGTGGTCCAGGTGATTATAGCGGTGTTCCTTCAGGGGGTCAATTTTACCGTGGTAGGGGCCGTTCTTACAGACACGCTCAGACGGGTCGTCCAGCTCATCGTGGTGCATCAGCTAGCCACGGTTCTTACAGTGCTCACTCATGTAGTCTTCATTCAGTGCACTACCAGTGGAGAGTTCTCATTATGCCTCATCTGCACAGGCTTCTGTAGGTCATTCCTCGGGTTATCAGGAGCAGCAGTTCCGTCAGAGGAGGGGTTGTTTCGAGTGTGGAGAATTAGGTCATTTCAAGAGAGAGTGTCCTAGGCTGTTGAGTGGGGTTTCACAGCAAAGTTCTCGAACGACGGCACTGGCACCAGCAGTTACACCACCTGCCTTTCCATCTCGGGGTTGCCCAAGAGGGGGGAGGGGCGATCAGGAGACGGGCAGGCTCGATTCTATGCTTTTTATGCCAGGCCAGATGCTGTTGCCTCAGACGTAGTGATCACAGGTATTGTTTCAGTGTGCCACATGGAGGCTTCTATATTGTTTGACCCTGGTTCCACTTATTCATATGTATCATCATATTTTGCTCATTATCTGTATATGCTCTGTGAGTCCTTAATTTCACCTGTTTGTGTATCTACACCGGTGGGCGATATTATTACTGTGGATCGTGTGTGGTAACTATTGGGGAATTGGAGACTAGATTTTATCTCTTATTACTTGGTATGGTTGATTTCGATGTAATCTTGGGTATGGATTGGTTATCTCCATGTCATGCTATTCTGGACTATCATGCAAAAATCGTGACATTGACAATGCCGGGGTTGCCAAAGGTTGAATGGAGGGGTTCCCTAGATCTTGTTCCTAGTAGGGTAATTTCTTATTTGAAGGCCCAACGTATGGTTGGAAAGGGATGCTTGTCATATTTGTCCTTTGTGAGATATGTTGATGCAGATGCTCCTGTTATTGATTCAATACTGGTAGTGCGAGACTTTCCGGATGTATTTCCTGCAGACCTACCGGGTACGCCACCCGACAGGGATATTGATTTCGGTATTGACTTGGTGCAGGGAACTCAACCCATTTCTATTATCGTATGGCACCATCTGAGTTAAAAGAATTGAAAGAGCAACTTCAGGAACTCCTTGGAGAGGGATTTATTAGGCCTAGTGTGTCACCTTGGGGTGCACCGATTCTATTTGTGAAAAAGAAAGATGGTACTATGCGGATGTGCATTGATTATAGGCAGTTGAACAAAGTTACAATCAAGAATAAATATCCATTGCCGCATATTGATGATTTATTTGACCAGCTTCAGGGAGAGAGGGTGTTCTCCAAAATTGATTTGAGGTCTGGGTATCACCAATTAAAAATTCGGGATTCGGATATTCTAAAGACGGCATTCAGGACTCGTTATGGCCACTATGAATTTCTTGTGATATCTTTTGGGCTAACCAATGACCCAGCAGCATTTATGCATTTCATGAATAGTGTATTTCAGCCATATATTGATTTATTTGTCGTGGTATTCATTGATGATATTCTGGTGTACTCACGTAGCCAGGAGGAGCATGCACAACACTTGGGGTATTGTATTACAGAGGCTGAGAGAGGAGGAACTTTATGCCAAATTCTCTAAGTGTGAGTTATGGCGTAGTTCGATGGCATTCTTGGGACATATAGTGTCCAGTAAAGGTATTAAGGTGGATCCGAAGAAAATAGAGGCAGTTCAGAATTGGCCCAGACCATCCTCAGTTACTGAGATTCAGAGTTTTCTCAGCTTGGCCGGTTATTATTATCATTTTATGGAGGGTTTCTCGTCTATTGCATCGCTTGTGACTAAATTGACCCAGAAAGGTGCTCCGTTCAGGTGGTCAGATGAATGTGAAGAGAGCTTTCAGAAGCTCAAGACAACTTTGACTACAGCTCCAGTATTGGTGTTGCCTATAGGTTCAGAGTCTTATACTGTGTATTATGATGCGTCACGGATTGGTCTCGGCGCAGTACTTATGCAAGACGGTAGGGTGATTGCCTATGCGTCCAGACAGTTAAAGGTACATGAGAAGAATTATCCAGTCCACGATCTTGAGTTAGCAGCTATTGTTCATGCCTTGAAAATTTGGCGGCATTACTTGTACGGTGTCCAGTGTGAGGTATATACCGATCATCGGAGTTTACAACATTTGTTTAAACTGTAGGATCTTAACTTGCGGCAGCGAAGGTGGTTGGAGTTGGTTAAGGATTATGATATCACCATTCTCTATCATCCCGGAAAGGCCAATGTGGTGGCCGATGCCTTGAGTCGTAAGGCATATAGTTTGGGCATCTTAGCATACTTATCGGTAGAAGAGAGGCCTTTAGCCTAGGAGGTTCAGGCCTTGGCTAATCAGTTTGTTAGATTGGATGTTTTTGAGCCGAATTGAGTTTTGGCCTGTGTGGTTTCTCGGTCTTCTTTATATGATCGCATCAGAGAGTGCGAGTATGATGATCCACATCTGCTTGTCCTTAAGGACTCGGTTCAGCAAGGTGATGCCAAGGAAGTCACTATTTGATATGACGATGTATTACGGATGCAGGGCAGGCTATGTGTACCTAATGTAGATGGTTTGCATGAGTTGATTCTCCAGGAAGATCACAGTTTGCGGTACTCTATTCATCCAGGCGCCGCGAAGATGTATTAGGATTTGAGACAACACTATTGGTGGAGGCGGATGAAGAAAGATATAGTTGGGTTTGTATCACGGTATTTAAATTGTCAACAGGTAAAGTACGAGCATCAGAGACCGGGCGGATTACTACAGAGACTTGAAATTCCGGAGTGGAAGTGGGAGCGTATTACCATGGACTTCGTAGTCGGACTCCCACGGACTTTGAGAAAGTTTGATGTTGTTTGGGTGATAGTAGAACGGTTGACCAAATCTGCGCATTTTATTCAAGTCGGTACTAATTATTCTTCGGAGCGGTTGGCTGGGATTTATATTCGCGAGATTGTTCTCCTACACGGTGTGCCGGTATCCATTATTTCAGATCGGGGTATGCAGTTTACCTTACAGTTTTGGAGGGTAGTGCAGCTAGAATTGGGCACACAGGTTCAGTTGCGTACAACATTTCACCCTCAGATGGACGGACAATCCGAGCGCATTATTCAGATATTGGAGGATATGCTACGTTCTTGTGTCATTGATTTTGGGGGTTCTTGGGATCAATTTCTGCCACTCGCAGAGTTTGTTACAATAGTAGCTACCAGTCAAGCATTCAGATGGATCCATATGAAGCTTTATATGGGAGACGGTGTCGGTCTCCGGTGGGTTGGTATGAGCCTGGTGAGGTTAGACTATTGGGTACTGACTTGGTTCAGGATGCTTTAGAGAAGGTCAAAGTGATTCAGGAACGGCTTCGCATGGCACAGTCTAGAAAGAAGAGTTATGCCGATAGGAAGGTTCGTGATGTTGTTCACATGGTTTGGGAGAAGGTTCTGCTCAATATTTCACCCATAAAGGGTGTGTTGAGGTTCGGGAAAAAGGCAAGTTGAGCCCTCGGTATATTGGGCCTTTTGAGATACTTAAGAAAATTGGGGAGGTGGCTTATGAACTTGCTTTGCCACCTAGTCTATCAGGTGTTCATCCAGTGTTCCATGGCTCCATGCTCCGAAAGTATGTCGGGGATCCGTCTCACATTCTCGATTTCAGTACAGTACATCTGGACGGTAATTTAACTTATAATGTGGAGCCGGTGGCTATTTTAGACCGGCAGGTTCGAAAGCTGAGGTCAAAGAATATAGCATCAATGAGGTGCAGTGGAGAGGTCAGCCAGTCAAAGAAGCTACTTGGGGGACTGAGCAGGAGATGCAGAACAAATATCCACACTTATTTGAGACTCCAGGTATTATTCTAAACCCGTTCAAGGACGAACGTTTGTTTATGTAACGACCCGACCAGTTATTTTGAGTATTACAACCCCGTTTCCCCATTTACTTCTCAAATTGGGCTTTACATTTGTTGTGTGACTTGCCGAATTGGTTCGGGTCCAGTGAGGTTTTGGAATGAATTGGAACACTTAGTTCCAAGGTTTAAAGCTTAAGTTAAAATAGTAACCGGATGTCGACTTATGTGTTAACGGCCTCAAAATTTAATTCTGATGATTCCAATAGCTCCGTATGGTGATTTTGGACTTAGGAGCATGTCCGGAAAATTATTTGGAGGTCCGTAGTGGAATTAGGCTTGAAATGCTGAAAGTTGAATTTTTGAGAAGTTTGACCGGGGGGTTGACTTTTTGATATCGAGGTCGGAATCCGATTCTGGAAATTGGAATAGCTTCGTTATGCCATTTATGACTTGTGTGTAAAATTTGAAGTCATTCCAGATTGATTTGATGTATTTCGGCACAAGATATAGAATTTGAAAGTTCAAAGTTCATTAGGCTTGAATTGGGGCATTATTCGTGGTTTTAGCGTTGTTTGATGTGATTCGAGGCTTCGACCAAGTTCGTACGATGTTTTAGGACTTGTTGGTATATTCGGTTGAGGTCTCGAGGGTATCGGGTGAGTTTCAGGGTGGTTCCGGACCATTTCTAGGCCATTATTAGTTGCTGGTTTCTGCCTACAGAGGTGTGCATCGCGATCGCGAACATTGGGTCGCATTCGCGAAGAGCAAACAACAGTTTGGAACCTTGTGAATCGCGACCGCAGAAGCTCTTTCGTGATCGCGTAGAGGAAAATCCTGCTGCACTGACCCAATTTTGGAAGCTTATATCTCGCAATCTATAAGGAATTTGGAGATGATCCAAAAATGAAAGTTTTTGCCCTTGATGTCTAGTTTTTTAGAAATGCAAAACCTTTTGTCATTTGGAGTTGTGTACAAAAGGTTATGGTAGATACACTATAGGCTGTTTGGGAAGAAGTTTGGAAATATCCGTTGCAAAGGGCTGATTTTGGAAGTTTATATCTAGAAATCGCTAAGTAATTAGGAGATGATAAACAAATGAAAGTTATAGCCCATGGTGTCTAGGTTTCAGAAAGTTAAACCATTTACAATTTGGAGTTTTGTACAAAAGGTTATGACCATTATACTAAAGGCTATCTGGAAGTGCTGGGAATTTGTTCTTCGTGATTGCGAAGCATTTTTTGCAATCGCGAAAGGTAAAATTTGGGCTGAAAATTTTTGTACTTCGCGATCGCGAAGCATTTCCGCGATCACGAAGAGTAAATGTCTGGACAGAAGATATATTTCGAGGTTTCGGCCATTTTAACACATTTGGAGCTATGGAGCTATGATTGAAGCAATGTTTGAGGCGATTTTCACACTATGGATTGGGGTAAGTGATTGTAACTCGGTTTTGGTTAAAATACACGAATCTATTATTGCTTTTATCAACAAATTAGTGTTTTGGGTTGAAAATAGTAGAAGAATGCATAGACTTTAATTGAGGATTTGAAGGCCGAGTTGTGGTCGGATTTGAGTAATTTTGGTATGGTTGGACTCGTGGTTGAATGAGGATTCGGAGTTTGTGAGTTTTATCGGATCCCGAGACTTGGCCCCACAGGTGATTTTTGGGGCGTAATTTCGGATTTTTGGAAAATATTAGTATTTTGATATGGAATTAATTCCTATAGTTTTTGTGAGCTGAATCAAATTAATTGTAACTAGATTCGAGCCGTTTGGAAGTTGACACGCGCAGAATGAAATTTCTGGAGCATTGTTTAGCTTGCTCGACATTGGATTTGGCTTGTTCGAGGTAAGTAACTCTTCTAATATTGGAGTTGAGGGTATGAACCCTGAATATATGTATTTTGCGAATTGTTGGGAGGTGACGCACATGCTAGGTGACGGGCATGTGGGCGTGCACTATATATGTTATGACATAATTGTTTATGTGGAATTTTATACTTAAATAACCTTGGTATTTTCCATGTGGTTTTATGTGTTAAATAAATTGAGCTGTAAAGCATATTAAAAATCATGTTGTGGCTATGTGCTAGTATTATTGGGACCTGCAGAGGTCATATTGCTGCAACATATTGTGTTAAATTAAAAATTCATACTCAGTCATATTCATTTCATTGCATATCATAACTCAGTTTTATGACTCTATTTTGATGCATATAAATGTTTGGGCCGAATGCCCTATTTTACTGAAATGCCCGAGTGGTTTGAGAGGTTTATTACTGAGTGAGGCCGAGGGCATGATTTGTGAGGATGAGTGTGGCTCGGGGCTGCCCACCTGCAGCATACTTTATTATTATAGCACGTGAGTTGTCCGTGCAGATTATAGCGCTTGGGCTGAAGAAGCCCCTCCGGAGTTTGTACACACCCCTAGTGAGCGCAGGCACCTACTGAGTGCGAGTGCCGAGTGCCGAGTGCTGAGTGACTGGGAGGCAAGAGTGATTGTGAGGTATGCCCGAGTGCCAAGAGTGATTGTGAGGTATGCCCGAGTGGCACGAGTGACTGTGAGGTTTTCCCGAGGGGCTGTATATGAGTGATGTTCTGCCCGAGGGGCTGTTTATGATTTTTATCATTGAGTTGCATCGCATTGGCATGCACACATGACATACAGGCATAGAGATGTATTTTTTTCCTCATGCTGTACTGCATCACATCATTCATTATTTTTACATATTTTTGACAGATGGGCATAGTGATGCATTTGTTTTTACACGGGTTATCCGGAAGGAAAATGAAACATCTTATTTATTTTTGACAAGATTTTGGGAGGAATTTAATGTTTTCAAACTATTCAAATTTTTGGCAACTCCGGTAAAATATTTGAGTTTTCACTGATGGATTTGAAAGGAAGAACTATTATTTTGAAATGATGATTTAGCTGAACATTTTATCTCTGAGTTACTTCTCGTATTATTTGCTTATTGTTGTTATGGACTGTTGTGGACTATTGGTTTTGGACCCGACCTTGGTGGAAGCTCGTCACTACTTTCAACCTACGGCTAGGTTTGTTACTTACTTAGTACATGGGGTCGGTTGTACTGATACTACACTTCTGCTCATTACGTGCAGATGTTGGCTGTTGTTGTTGCTATGCTCGATGGTTGCGAGATCTGAAGATGTACCTGCGTTCCTGTTGTAGCTGCCTCTTGTTCAGGGTAGCCTTAGATTTATAAAAGCTTTGTTTATGTATTATTCAAACAGACTGTATTTATTGTATTTTCGCTCGGTATACTCTATTCTTAGAAGCTCATGATTTGTACTACCAATTCTTGGGGGATGTATAAGATTAGGATATTTATTCACTTAAATTACTTTAATAATTGTTATTGGAATTGGATAATTGTAAGTTGGCTTACCTAGCGGGTTGGGTTAGGTGCCATCACGACTAGTTGGATTTTAGGTCGTGACAAGGTGGTATCAGAGCTCTAGGTTCATAGATTCTACAAGTCATGAGCAAGTGTCTAGTAGAGTCTTGCGGATCGGTATGATGACGTCCATACTTATCTTCGAGAGGCTACAGGGCATTTAGGATATATACTTCCCATGTGTTTTTCCTTATCGTGTGAGATTGATTCAACTTGAGACATAAAATCTTTGAATTCCTTCCACATATTCGTATGCGCACATGAGCGCTCAGTATCAGCTGTGCATCGCCGGCTTATGATTCTATGAACGAGGTTCGAGGTGAGTATTTTGTGTTTTGGTGGTGGGCCAGTCTGGAGGACTTGAGGTCATAGTTAGACCGCAGTTTAAGCTCGATAGCTTCAGTTATAACTTGTACAATTGGACTCATATGTACGGTAATGACCCTATAATAAATTTTGTGGCTCGATGAGTGGTGGAATGGCGGTATGATGGGTATGATGTGACCGCGGGATGTGCTAAGACGATTTGAATGTGACGATAAGTGTTTCCTTGAAATGTAAAGAAATGGCCATTGGGTGCTTGATTTTCGTTTTAATGTGACGTACAATCTCGAGTATGAATGTTCTGAAGGATCTTTCATATTGTTAAATTTGGGGTAAATTAAATTCTCATGTCTGGGTAATGAGTTTGGACTCAGATTGACTAAGTGATTGCATAGTAATTGTGACTGCGAAAAGATATAACAAGATGCCAATTTGAGGCAAGGGAGGTGGGTTATCTCCTAGAGAGTAATCTACGTAGGTGTGTTCATTATATGTGAGTGGAGAGTTACTTTTCTGCCAGCAGAGCATATGTGTGGAGATTTAAATTTGAATCTGATTGAGAAAGTTGACTTGAGTGTCAAGAGAATGATTGCGAGCTTAGCAGATGATTTGGGGTATTTTTATGGTTGGCGTTGTATGAGCTTGAGAAGAATTTTTCGTTGAACTGAAGGAAGTATTAGGGCAGTAGTAGAGTATGGATATTGTGAGTTATGGAGTATTTAAATTTATGGCTTTGAGCCAAGTGGGGGAGCCTGTTGCAGACGGCTTAATTTCATGGTTATATATTAAGTTTTAGTTTTGGTCTGAGGCATACTTGTGGATTAGCTGTGACTTGCAGAGATGGAGTTCGAGAATGACTTGAGTAAATGAATTCTTGGATATGGGTTATATTGTACTTTATGAGTATGTGAAAATCATGGGATGAGTGAGTTGTTATTTTCAAAATATGTAGTACGCACGGAGTATGAATTTGATTGGGGGTATTAAAGTAGAGTTACTTCTTTGGGTGTTATTGTGCTAATGGGGCACGTGTCTTTTGACCCATTTGGACGATGTAATTAGATTTGCGCAAAGTGGGTGACTCCCGAGAAAATTCTAGTGGGTTTGAGAATTTTATATAGCAATTGAGAATTTCTCCGGACTTGTGTATGGATAAAATATGAGATTTAAGTTGGATGGTGTCGAGACTTGTGGCATTTTTGTATATCATTATGGATTTTATATTTTGGTATCAGGAAGGTGAGTGAAACAGTCTTAGACTCAAATAAGGTATTCTCAGAGTGGGTGTTTCGGTTGTGGTATTTATATGGGTAATTATGATGTGGTGAGACTCTATAAATGTTTTGGTGGTAATATTCTTGGGTTTGGTGACCTACGTGGTTTGGTCGAGTTAGAGGAATTTAGTTCTAATAGATTAGTTATGTGCAAATGGATTTCAATGTGTTCTTGATGGTTTCTACCATGGTTTGAATCAGATATTTTCTACTAGTGTGAGAAACATGTTGTGTATTGTGATTTACTCTTGGAAGGAAACAAGATAAAGGTTTCTAACTAATCGGATATATAATTTGCTAGTGACCAGAGTTGATAATGAGATTCTTGTGCTTTTCACATGATGACAAGATAGATGTTATGTGTTGTGCGGAAATTATATTTACATGTACAAGGTGGCAGTTCAGTCTTGAAGGAAGGTAACGAAGTTTGGGCAGAATGGTCATGAATTCTTAGACAACATGGGCGGTTCCAAATGACTAGATGAATACGATTATTACTTGGTGTTGTATGACAAGGGTGCGTATTTCAGAAGGCGCATTGTATTTTGATTTACGGATGTTTAATTAGTATTGTGGTACTCACATGGTTGATAGAATGCTGATATTCAAATTTTTCCAAGTGGAACGAAAGAACTTTTAAAGTATTTCTCGTGGGATAATCGTGTATGAGAGAAGTGTTAGTCATTCGGGCTGTGGAGATAGGACCAGAAATGGTGGTGCGTGTGTTCTATGGATTTGGAGACTAGGAGTTGTCAGAAACAAATTGTTTCATGGTTGTGGACTGTGAAGTTGTGGTTGGAGCTAGCCAGATGATAGAATGTATTATGATTCAGTCATTATGGATTTTCAGAGGGATTTTTATCTATTTGTGGTTAACCAGAGTGATTTGGGGGTCCATTGATAGGCCCAATTAAGATGTGTATTCTACACCGAGCCGGGATGGTTGGCTCCATACTGCTATTATTGAGGTATGTGTCATTCGGTTGATGCTGAACTTATTCATGTTCTCAAATGATCGGTGAGTTACTCCTTTATGCTACGAGGAGTTATGATTCATTGGTTATGTGCACAGATGGTGCAGTTCTATTTGAGCTTTATAGCAGAATTTGAGTGTGATGAGTATTTGGGTATTGCATGATCGATAGCGTAATGGTTATGTCCTTTCAGGTTTTGTGTGTTTTTTTTGTCATTTGCCTTTCCGTCGTTATTAATTTGGAGCAGGGTGGCTCGGGGTATATAATATGAACCTCGTGTTAGAATCGGGTGATGGTTCTATGGTGTATGATGAATTTTCAGCGTTTCGTTGTGGCGGTACTTGTTAATCTGGCGGGGCATTTCTCTCATTTGAGTGATTTTCCCATGACTGGGTACATTTGAATGTTGTGTATTGGTGCACGGATGGCACGAGTTGTGGCTCTGAGTTATATTGGTGAGGCATGTCTATGGAACAATTGTGTTTAGTAATATAAGGTCATTGGACCTAGAATAGGTACTATCAGGTTTGATTTCGGTATATTCGGGAGTATAATATTAAAAGTCATCTCAGAAAGGGATTATGGTTCTGGTTGGGTGAGAGGGCTCCGTGACTTGTTGATCTGGTAAGTGGTCATGAAATTTCGAGTGTTTCTTTTATTATCAATAGTGTACGAAGGTTTTGGGATGATTTTTGGTTCGATATGGGTTTAATACTAGTATGCGGTTGGTTTTGGAGTAGTCACTGCGATCAGGAATGGTGCTATGAGCATGCGAGTTGTGTAATATGTTGGTTGATTATATCCATGGTTATAGTTATAGCTCGATGCAACTTGTTCGGATTTATACGGTGTGTAAATGTAAGACTTATGTCTTGAAAGAAATTCTAAAGTTAAAGTAATGAATTCAGTTGGATTGTGTTGTCAAGCCTATATGGAATAGGGTGATGTGGGTTCACCCCCGGGTACGTGTATGGTAAGATGGAACAGTGGTTTGATGGCTTGGAAACAACTCTTGGCACGTTCGAGGACGAACGTATGTTTAAGTGGGGGAGAATGTAACGACCCGACCGGTCGTTTTGAGTATTACAACCCCGTTTCCCCATTTACTTCTCAAATTGGGCTTTACAGTTGGTGTGTGACTTACCGGGGCAATTGGTTCGGGTCCGGTGAGGTTTTGGAATGAATTGGAACACTTAGTTCCAAAGTTTAAAGCTTAAGTTAAAATACTGACCGGATGTCGACTTATGTGTAAATGGCCTCAGAATTTAATTCTGATGATTCTAATAGCTCCGTATGGTGATTTTGGACTTAGGAGCGTGTTCAGAAAATTATTTGGAGGTCCGTAGTGGAATTAGGCTTGAAATGCCGAAAGTTGAATTTTTGAGAAGTTTGACCGGGGGTTGACTTTTTGATATCGAGGTCGGAATCCGATTCTGGAAATTGGAATAGCTTCGTTATGCCATTTATGCCTTGTGTGCAAAATTTGAAGTCATTCCGGATTGATTTGATGTATTTCGTCACAAGATATAGAATTTGAAAGTTCAAAGTTCATTAGGCTTGAATTGGGGAATTATTCGTGGTTTTAGCGTTGTTTGATGTGATTCAAGGCTTCGACTAAGTTCGTATGATGTTTTAGGACTTGTTGGTATATTCGGTTGAGGTCTCGAGGGTATCGGGTGAGTTTCTGGGTGGTTCCGGACCATTTCTAGGCCATTATTAGTTGCTGGTTTCTGCCTATAGAGGTGTGCATCGCGATCGCGAACATTGGGTCGCGTTCGCGTAGAGCAAACAACAGTTTGGAACCTTGTGAATCGCGATCGCAGAAGCTTTTTCGCGATCTCGTAAAGGAAAATCCTGCTGCACTGACCCGACTTTGGAAGATTATATCTTGCAATCTATAAGAAATTTAGAGATGATCCAAAACTAAAAGTTTTTGCCCTTGATGTCTAGTATTCAGAAATATAAGCTATTTATCATTTGGAGTTGTGTACAAAATGTTATTGTAGATACACTATAGGCTGTCCGGGAAGAAGTTAAATTGAAAATTCATACTCAATCATATTCATTTCATTGCATATCATAACTCAGTTTTATGACTCTATTTTGATGCATATCAATGTTTTGGGCCGAATGCCCTGTTTTACTGAAATGCCCGAGTGGCTTGGGAGGTTTATGACTAAGTAAGGCCGAGGGCCTGATTTGTGAGGATGAGTGTGGCTCGGGGCTGCCCACCTGCAGCATACTTTATTATTATAGCACGTGAGTTGTCCGTGCAGATTATAATGCTTGGGCTGAAGGAGCCCCTCCGGAGTTTGTACACACCCCCAGTGAGCGCATGTTCAAATATTGTAACCCCGTTCCCCCATTTACTACTCAATTTATATCTTGAAATTGATTTATTACTTATCGAGTTAGTTGGTTCGGGCCCGGAAGGAACTCAGAGTGAAATGAGACACTTAGTCTCATAATTAAAAATTTAAGTTAGAAAAGTGGACCAGATATGGACTTATGTGTAAACGACCTCGGATTTGAATTTTGATGATTCCAATAGCTCCGTATGTTGATTTTGGTCTTAGGTGCGTGTCCGGAATATTATTTGGAGGTCCGTAGAGGAATTAGGCTTGAAATGCCGAAAGTTTAATTTTTAAGAAGTTTGACCGGGGGGTTGACTTTTTGATATCAGGGTCGGAATCCGATTCTGAAAATTGGAATACCTCTGTTATGTCATTTATGACTTGTGTGCAAAATTTGAGGTCAATCAGACGTGATTTGATAGGTTCCGGAGTCGTTTGTAGAAATGGGAAATTTCAAAGTTCATTAGGCTTGAATTGGGGTGTAATTCATGGTTTTAGCGTTGTTTGAGGTGATTTGAGGATTCGACTAAGTCCGTATTATGTTTTAGGACTTGTTGGTATATTTGGTCGTGGTCACGAGGGGCTCGGGTGAGTTTCGGATGGTTAACAGATCAAAAATTAAACTACAACAGCTGCTGCAATTTCCTTCTGTTGGAAATCTCTTCTGCTAGAATAGAGCCCAGAAAATCGAGCCCAAATAAATCGAGCCCAGAAAAATCAATCCCAGAATCGAGCCCAAATAAATCGATCCCAGAATCAAGGACGATCGAGCCCAGGGTCGAGGGCCACGATCGAAGGCAGGGTCAAGGATCAGACTCGAAGCCACGATCGAGCCCAGGGTCGAGGGCCACGATCGAAGGCAGGGTCGAGAGCCATGATCGAGGGTCAGAATCGAGGCCCAGGATCGAGACCCAGGATCAAGGACCTCGATCGAAGGCCAAGATCGAGGCAGTCTGGGCAGAATTATAAAAACAGAGACTTCGTCCCATTTGCCATTTTTGACAAATTGGAGCTTGAGGAGAGGCGAGTTTTGATATATTTTCAAGAAAAACTTGAGGTAATTCCCTTGTGATCATTTCTACTCCATAATATTGAATTATCATCGAATAATCCAACTAGATTACATGATTTTGAGGTGTAAATCGGAGATTGGAACTTAGAATTTTAGAAATAAGATTTGAAGATTTGAGGGTCGAGTTGGGGTCGGATTTTGGTAAAATTGGTATGGTTAGACTTGTGGTTGAATGGGCTTTGGGATTTTGTAACTTTTGTCGAGTTTCGAGACGTGGTCCCCACGGGGAATGTTTGAGCTAAATTTTGGATTTTTATGAAAAATTAGTATTTTCTTATGGATTTATTTCTAATAAATTTTATTGACTAAAACAAATTATTTGTGACTAGATTCGAGGCATTCGAAGGCCGATTTGCGAGGCAAAGGCATAGGTGAGGGTATGAAACCCCGGATTTTGGTATCATGTGATTATCTTGGAGGTGCCACGCATGCTAGGTGACGGGCGTGTGGGCGTGCACCGAAGGGATTGTGACTTGGTCCGTCCCGAGAAACTGTAAAGTTGAATAATTTGTTGTTAGCTATATTCTCTCTATGTGTTGATAAAATTTGATTGTAAATCATGTTAGAAATCATGCTTAGGCTATGTGATAGTACTGTTGGGACCCACAGAGGTCGCGTACTTGTTGAATTGCCTGCTAAATGCTATATGTACTCAGTCTCAGTTTTTACTTGCACATTTTATCTCAGTCTCTGTTATTATTATTGATACATCATGTCATTCTTGTTTGGGCTGATTTCATGATTATTGAGATCTCGAGAGACTGGAGAGATTTATGACTGAGTGAGGCCGAGGGCCTGATTGTGAGATATTGATACTATAGCACGTGAGTTGGCCGTGCAGATCTTTATATTATACTATAGCATGTGAGTTGGCCGTGCGGATCCTTATATTATACTATAGAACGTGAGTTGGCCGTGCAACACGTGAGTTGGCCGTGCGGATCCTTATATTATACTATAGCACGTGAGTTAGGCGTGCAGCACGTGAGTTGGCCGTGCGGATCCAGATATTTATATTATGGCACGTGAGTTGGTCGTGCAACACGTGTGTTGTCCGTGCAGATTATAACGCTTGGGCTGTAGGAGCCCCTCCAAAGTTTGTACACCCCCAGTGAGCGCGGGTACCCATTGAGAGTGAGTGATGAGGGCTGGGAGCCCAGGGAGTGATGAGGGCTGGGAGCCTAGTGAGTGATTGTTGTTTTGAGAGGTTGTACTTGAATTCCATTTGTTGTTGCATTTAGTTGCTATTTGTCATTGTTGTGAAATCTCTGAAAGATTGTTGATATGCGGATTACATGAACATGAACTGTAGAAAAATTGATTTGACATTAAACTGCCAGATTTGATAGCATGTCTATTCTTTTGCTGGAATTACTGGAAATGAACCATAACTGTGTAGCTCGTTACTATCTTCAGTTCCTTATTTATTATTGTTACTTGCTGAGTTGGTTGTACTCATACTACACCCTGCACTTCGTGTGTAGATCCAAGTGTTCCCGGACATAGCAGGTGTTGATTCTTCCGTACAGCTGATTTTTCGGAGATTCAAAGGTAGCTGCCGTGTTTCGCAGACCTTGTCTCTCCTTCCCTATCTTTGTATTACTGTATTTTGGTCTTAGACTATTGTAGATCGTACTTTTCCAGATTTGTATTCATTTTAGATGTTCATGTACTCAGTGACACCAAGTTTTGGGGAGTGTTCGTATTTGTATTTGGGAGATTTTGTATTGTATTTAATATTATATTTTCAAACTTAAAAGAAATTGTGGTTTAGTGACATTTTCGGCTTGCCTAGTATTGAGATATGCGCCCTCACGACGGGTAAGAATTTGGGTTGTGATAGTAGATTATAGCGCTTGGGCTGAAGGAGCCCCTCCAGAGTTTGTACACACCCTCAGTGAGCGCAAGTACCTACTGAGTGCGAGTGCCGAGTGCCGAGTGCTGAGTGACTGGGAGGTAAGAGTGATTATGTGGTATGCCCGAGTGGCAAGAGTGATTGTGAGGTATGCCCGAGTGGCACGAGTGACTGTGAGGTTTGCCCGAGGGGATGTATATGAGTGATGTTCTGCCCGAGGGGCTGTTTATGATTTTTATCATTGAGTTGCATCGCATTGGCATGCACACATGACATACAGGCATAGAGATGTATTTTTTTCCTCATGCTGTACTGCATCACATCATTCATTATTTTTACATATTTTTGACAGATGGGCATAGTGATGCATTTGTTTTTACACGGGTTATCCGGAAGGAAAATGAAACATCTTATTTATTTTTGACAAGATTTTGGGAGGAATTTAATGTTTTCAAACTATTCAAATTTTTGGCAACTCCGATAAAATATTTGAGTTTTCACTGATGGATTTGAAAGGAAGAACTATTATTTTGAAATCATGATTTGGCTGAGCATTTTATCGCTGAGTTACTTATGGTATTATTTGCTTATTGTTGTTATCGACTGTTGTGGACTATTAGTTTTGGACCCAACCTTGGTGGAAGCTCGTCACTACTTTCAACCTACGGCTAGGTTTGTTACTTACTCAGTACATGGGGTCGGTTGTACTGATACTACACTTCTGCACATTGCGTGCAGATGTTGGCTATTGTTGTTTCTGTGCTCGATGGTTGCAGGATCTGAAGATGTACCTGCGTTCCTGTTGTAGCTGCCTCTTGTTCAGGGTAGCCTTAGATTTATAAAAGCTCTGTTTATGTATTATTCAAACAGACTATGTATTTATTTTATTTCCCTATTGTATACTCTATTCTTAGAGGCTCATGATTTGTACTACCAGTTCTTGGGGGATGTGTAAGATTAAGATGTTTATTAACTTAAATTACTTTAATAATTGTTATTGGAATTGGATAATTGAAAATTGGCGTACCTAGCGGGTTGAATTAGGTGCCATCATGACTAGTTGGATTTTTGGGTCATGACAGTTTAAGAGGGGGAGAATGTAATGACCCGGTCGGCCGTTTTGAATATTATAACCCTGTTCCCTCATTTACTGCTCAAATTATGTCTTGCAATTGATCTATGACTTATCGGGTTAGTTGGTTTGGGTCCGGAAGGATTTTAGAATGAAATAAGACACTTAGTCTCATAATTAAAATTTTAAGTTAGAAAAATGGACTGGATATGGACCTATGTGTAAACGACCTCAGATTTGAATTTTGATGATTCCATTAGCTCTGTATGGTGATTTTGGGCTTAGGAGCATGTCCGGAATATTATTTGGAGGTCCATAGTAGAATTAGACTTAAAATGCCGAAAGTTAAATTTTTGGGAAGTTTGACCGGGGGTTGACATTTTGATATCGGAGTCGAAATCTGATTCTGAAAATCTGAATACCTCTGTTATGTCATTTATGACTTGTGTGAAAAATTTGAGGTCAATCAGACGTAATTTGATAGGTTCCGAAGTCGTTTGTAGAAATGGGAAATTTTAAAGTTCATTAGGCTTGAATCTATGTGTGATTCGTGTTTTAGTGTTGTTGGATGTGATTTGAAGGCTCGACTAAGTTTTTATGATATTTTAGGACTTGTTGGTACATTTGGTTGAGGTCCCGGGGGCCTCGGGTGAGTTTCGGATGGTTAACGGATCAAATTTGGACTTAGATGAAATAGCTGAAATTTATACTCTCTGCTGCAATCGCACCTGTGGTAATTCTATCGCAAGTGCGAGCTCGCAGAAGCGAGCCTGGTAAGCGCAGATGTGCAAATGGACTATGGGGCAGTGGTCGCAGGTGCTAGGGAAATTCCGCACCTGCGTGAGCGTAGATGCGGAGGAACGCGCGCAGAAGCGGCTTGCACAAGAGCGCAAATAGGCGCGCAGATGCAGTACTTTTTCCGCACATGCGGTTGGCATAGAAGTGGCCAAATTGCCGCAGATGCAAAAACCTGTGGGCAGTACAAAAATAGAGGGGTTCCGAGCTTTTGCCATGTTTGGGCATTTCAAGCTCGGGTTGGGCGATTTTGAGCAAGGTTTTCACGGGAAAACTTGAGGTAAATCCCTTGTGATCATTTCTACTCCATAAAATTGTATTATCATCAAATAATCTGACTAGATTACATATTTTTGAGGTGTAAATCGGGGGTTTTGAACTTAGGGATTTGAAATAAGATTTGATGATTTGGAGGTCGAGTTGATGTCGGATTTTGGTAAAATTAGTATGGTTAGACTCGTGGTGGAATGAGTTTTAGGATTTTGTAACTTTTGTCGGGTTCCGAGACATGGTCCCCACGGGCAATATTTCAGCTAATTTTCAGATTTTTATGGAAAATCATTATTTTCTTATGGAATTAATTCCAATGAATTTTATTGACTGAAACGAATTATTTATGACCGGATTCGAGGCGTTTGGAGACCAATTCACGAGGAAAGGACATTGCAGAATAAGAATTTCACGGCTTGAAGTAAGTAACATCTTTAAATCTGGTCCTGGGGGTATTAAACCCCGGATTTTGGTATCATGTGATTATTTTGGAGGTCACGCACATGCTAGGTGACGAGCGTGTGGGCGTGCACCGAGGGGATTGTGACTTGGTCCGTCCTGGGAAACTGTAAAGTTGAATAATTTGTTGTTTGCTATATGCCCTCTATGTGTTGATAAAATTTGACTGTAAATCATGTTAGAAATCATGTTTAGGCTATGTGATAGTACTGTTGGGACCTACAGAAGTTGTGTACTTGTTGAATTGCCTGCTAAATGCTATATTTACTCAGTCTCAATTTTTACTTGCACATTTTATCTCAGTCTCTGTTATTATTATTGATACATCATATCATTGTTGTTTGGGCTGATTTCATGATTATAGAGAGCCAGAGAGACTGGAGAGATTTATGACTGAGGGAGGCCGAGGGCTTGATTGTGAGGATATTTTATGGATCGGGGCTGCCCGCCTGCAACAGGCCTTATTGGCTTATTATTGCATGTGAGTTGGCCGTCCAGCACGTGAGTTGGCCGTGCAGATCCTTATATTATTATTGCACGTGAGTTGGCCGTGCAACACGTGAGTTGGCCGTACGGATCCTTATATTATTATTGCACGTGATTTGGCCGTGCGGATCCAGATATTTATATTATGGCACGTGAGTTGTCCGTGCTTATAGCGCTTTGGCTATAAGAGCCCCTCATGAGTCTGTACACCCCCAGTGAGTGCGGGTACCCATTGAGAGTGAGTGATGAGGGCTGGGAGCCCAGGGAGCAATGAGGGCTAGGAGCCTAGTGAGTGATTGTTGTCCTAAGAGGTTATACTTGATTTCCATTTGTTGTTGCATTTAGTTGCTATTTGTCATTGTTGTGAAATCTCTGAAAGATTGTTGATATGCGGATTACATGAACATGAACTGTAGAAAAATTGATTTGACATTAAACTGCCAGATTTGATAGCATGTCTATTCTTTTGCTGGAATTACTGGAAATGAACCATAACTGTGTAGCTCGTTACTATCTTCAGTTCCTTATTTATTATTGTTACTTGCTGAGTTGGTTGTACTCATACTACACCCTGCACTTCGTGTGCAGATCCAGGTGTTCCCGGACATAGCGGGTGTTGATCCTTTCGCGCGGTTGATTTTTAGGAGATTTTGAGGTAGTTGCCGTGTTTCGCAGACCTTGTCTCTCCTTCTCTATCTCTTTGTTTACTGTATTTGGTCTCAGACTATTATAGACTATATTTTCCAGACTTGTATTCATATTAGATGCTCATATACTCAGTGACACCAGGTTTTGGAGAGTGTTTGTATTGTATTTAAATATTATATTTTTAATCTTGAGAGAAATTGTGGTTTATTGAGATTTTAGGTTTGCCTAGTATTGAGATAGGCGCCATCATGGCGAGTGAGATTTTGGGTCGTGACATTAATATTTTTAACCAAAGTAGTATGACTATCAGTCCAAGGTTTTTTATGATCCTTTTTAGCCTATCATATAATGGGGCCAAATCACAAGACAGATTTTCATAAAATGGATATATATAATTTAAACTTCCCAAGAACCTTTGTAACTGAGTTCTATCAGTAATAATATTAGGAAAGTTTGATGCAAAATCAATAGATCTTTGAATCGGAGTTAATTTTCCTTGACAAATATAATGTCCTAAAAATCGAACATTAGTTTGGAATAAACTCATCTTTAGTTTTGAAATAACTAAACCATTTTGTATAACAATTCTTTTAAAAATATATAGATGCTTAATATGCATTTCAAATGTTTTAGAGAATATCAAAATGTCATCAATATAAACAATAATGAAATCCAAATATGGATTAAATATATCATTCATGATTTTCTGAAATTCAGAAGGGACATTTTTCAAACCAAAAGGCATAACATTCCATTCATATTGCCCAAATGGAACATTAAAAGCAGTTCTATAAGTATGCTCTTTAAATATTTGAATTTTCCAATAACCAGATTTTAAATCAAACTTTGAAAATATATTGGCATCATATAATCTTGATAATAAATCTTTTTTGTTGGAGATAGGATACCTTATCCATTTTAGAAATTTATTTAACGTTTTAGAATTTATAACCAATCTGGGAACGCCTCGTTCTTTTTATGCAGCATTATTAACATAAAAAGCGGTACAAGACCACGAAGATTTTGAAGGTTTTATCAAACCCTTTTGTAACAAATTATCAATTTATTTTTTGCAGAATTCTACCAATTCGGTATTCATTTGAAAAGGTAGAGATTTAGTAGGGATATCATCCTCCGAAAAATTATCTTCATATGGAAGAGTGACAATATGCTTTTTTCGATTCCAAAAAGTACTTGGACGATCAACACAAATATCAATAGCAATTTGTTCGAAAATTAATTTAATCTTTTCCTGTACTTTAGTTGATTTTAAAGTATCAAATATATTCATACTATATAATTCTAATTGTAAAGAATCAATATGTCTTTGCTTCATATCAATTAAAACATTTATATCTCTAGTTACAGGATCTATAACAAAAGAATAACTTATCTTTTTATCATTATAAGTAGCTGTAAAACCTTTTGAGTCTATGCTAGTAAAAGGATAAATAGCGTTAATTAAAGGTGTTCCCAGTATAATGAGAGGATATAACTGGTTTTTAACCAAGAAAAAGAAATGAGGAATGCAGACTTTATTCTGACAAATATTCGTATTATGGAATTTATACTTTATATCTAAAGCATGTCCTGATGCAGATTTAACCATATGAGTAGTTTTAAAAAAATATTTAGTAGGTACTAAACCTTCCTGAATGCAGCTAATATCAGCTCCACTATCAATCAGAGCAATATTTGTAATAGAAAAACTATTATCAATTAAAATAGTACATTTAATATACCATTTATGGGCAGTAACAATTTGCATCATTCCCAAAAATATATCATGTTTATAATCACAATTAATAGGTTCTTCCTCAATATCATTTTCAGAAATACTTTTCTTTTTGTCATTAGATTTCTCAGCTAGAGAATTGATTTTCTCAATCTGAGTAATCCTATGATCACAAATTATTTGATTTTGTTTAAGAGATTTGATCTCTTTTTTTAAATTATTAATTTCAACCTTTAAATCGTCGAAAGAAGAATCTTTTGCAAAAGTTGTATTTTTAGTAATAAAACAGTTATTTACCTCTAATAAAGAATAAGACGCAGAATATTCAAATTCATTTTTTGAGTTTTCAAAAGGTTTTGAAGAACTTGAACTGCATGCAGCTAAATTTATAATTTTTTCTCGAAGTTTTTCATTATTAACTTCTTTTAAAAGTTCTATCACATCATCAGAGGTGATAGTTTTTATGTTAAAATCTTAAAATTGTGATTGTAATTTATAAAATTCATCATCATTACAAGTACATGTATTATCTTGGCAAGATGTGCAGGTATTATCTAAAGGTTTATCACTATCAGATAAATCAAGTAAATCAACTTCATCTTCAGATGTTGAATAAGAATCATAATCTGATTCTGAACCAGATGTGTATAATAAACCATAAATCTTATCATGTAACTATGTAACGACCCGGCCGGTCGTTTTGAGAATTTGAGCCCCGATCCCCTAATATCTGCTTTCCCCATATTTGTTTCTGCATTTGGAATTTACCGAAGTGTTTGGTTATGGAATTCGGGGAGTTTTGGGACACTTAGTCCCTAGTTGTGAGTTTAAGCCTTAGAGTTTAGACCGTAGTCGAAATTATGTGAAGACGAATCCGTAATGGAATTTCGTTGACTCCGTTAGCTCCGTTGAGTGATTTTGGGGTTAGGAGCGCGTCCGGAATGTGTTTTGGAAGTCTGTAGTAGATTTAGGCTTGAATTGGCGAAAGTTAGTTTTTCGGCGATTTCGGCCGATAGTGAAAATTTTGATATCGAGCTCGGAATTGAATTCCGAAAGTAGCTGTAGGTTTGTAGTATCATTTGTGACCTGTGTGTCAAATTTGAGGTCATTCGGACTAAAATTAATGTGGTTCGGCGTCGTTTGTAGAATTTGGAAAATTTTACATTCTTAGGCTTGAATCCGTGCTTAATTCATCATTTTGGTGTTGTTCGACGTGGTTTAAAAGCTTGACTAAGTTCGTAGGGTATTTTAGGAGTGGTTAGTATGTTTGGTTGAGGTCCCGGGGGCCTCGGGTGTGTTTCGGATGCCTAACGGGAAAAAATTCGGACTTAGAGAAATCTGGTGCCTTTGCTGGTTTTGGTGTTTTGCACCTACGGAAAATAGACCGCAAGTGCGGAGATGGAAACCCAGATGTGAGAAGTTGAGAGTTGGTAGCAGGTGCGAGGAAGTTTCGCATCTGCGATTCTCGCAAATGCGCAAAGCTGTTCGCAGATGCGCAGAAGCGGAAGGGACGTCCGCAAGCGCGAGTGCGCAGGTGCAGCCTTTCCTCGCAGGTGTGAAGGCAGGGGGAAAGTGAGTTGCGCAAATGCACACGTTTTTCGCACAAACGCACCCACAGGTGCGAGCCCAGGTTCCGCAGGTGCGGAAATACCTGGGCAGTGATTAAAACCGAAGGGCTTCGCGATTTTTTGGCATTTTTGGCTTTGCAAACTCGGGTTAAGGCGATTTTTGAGAGCATTTTCGAGGCATTTTGTGAGGTAAGTTCCTTGTGCTTATTTTTGGTCAATAATCTTGCCTTGCCATGTATTTTCCCACCTAGTTAATGTGTATTTAAGGTGGAAATTGGAAGTTAGAGGCTAGGGATTTGGAAGTTTGAATTGTGGATTGGGGGACCATTTGGTGTCGGATTTTAGTAAATTTGATATGGTTAGACTCGTGAGTTAATGTGCTTTCTAGTTTCCTAAATTTTGTCGGGTTTCGAGACGTGGGCCCGGGGGCCAGGTTTGACCCACTTTCGGGTTTTGGCCTAATATTTGTAGTTTTTCTTGTGGGATTCATTTCATTAGCGCGTATTGATGGTATTGTATTGTTTTGAATAGATTCGGGCCATTTGGAGTCGGATACTCGTGGCAAGAACGTGATATCGAGTTGATTTGAGCGGTTCGAGGTAAGTGGCTTGCTTAACCTTGTATTGGGGACTTTTTCCCTTAAGGTGTTTGATATTAATTGATGTGTGGGAGCCGTGTACGTGAGGTGACGAGTACGTACACAGGCTATTATTGCAAAAATCCCATTTTTCCTTTCTAAATCATAAATTGTTTTTCCTTATTAAATTGCACTAATACGTTTAATTGTGAAACTTAGACTAGAGAAGCATGCTTATGCGTTTTAACTGCCTAATTGACATTCTGTGCGTCATGTTTAGTTAAGTCCTTATTTGCCTTACCCGTGTTCAGTATAAACTGTATAACTCGATGTCATACCTGTCATTTCATCTTGCGTTGCATATTTAAATTGGGACTACAGACGTATTCCGGGAGATCCCCCAGTACTACATATTTACTTTGGGACTATCCCCCTGTACTACATATTTACTTTGGGACTACGGACGTATTCCGGGAGATCCCCCAATACTACATATTTACTTTGGGACTACGGACGTATTCCGGGAGATCCCCCTATACTGCATATTCATTTGAAACTTCGGGACAGTATCCCGAGAGATTTCTCCACTGTGTTTATCTTATTCTGAGCCGAGGGCTTCCTTAACTGTTAAATGTTTGAGAATTTCTTTTACTGTGTTATCGTAAATTTTACTTATATCTTTTACTGCTTAATTTATTATATTTACTCTGGTAGGGCCTTGACCTGACCTCGTCACTACTCGACCGAGGTTAGGCTTGGCACTTACTGGGTACCATTGTGGTGTAACTTTCCTGCACATGTTTTCGTGTGTAGATCCAGGTACGAGCTATCAACCTTGGGGTTAGCGCGTGCTACTGATTCTAGGAGACTTCAAGGTACTTCTGCTTGTGTCTACAGATCTTCAGAGTCCCATTCTACTCCCTCACCTAGAGACTTTCTTTAATATCTTCGTACTTTTGTATAGAGCTACATAGATTATAGCAGCTTGTGACTTAGTGATATTCCGGGTCTTGGAAAACTATTTTGTATATGCCGAGTGGTGCTACTCTTGGCTATTCACAATATGCTATTTTATTTTTTTATTTTTTTTTTGTTGTGTTTTCTTTATATTTTTGGTAATATTAGGCTTACCTAGTCGTAGAGACTAGGTTCCATCATGACACCTTACGGGGGGTTAGTTTGGGTCGTGACAAGTTGGTATCAGAGTACTAGGTTCGTAGGAGTCGCGAGTCACAAGCCGGTTTATTAGAGTCTCACATATCGGTGCAGAGACGTCCGTACTTATCTTCGGGAGGCTATGTAACTGTTAAGAACAATCATATTTCTTTGATTTACTTGTCATGCGAGTTATTGACACCAATAAAATTCTAAGCTTCTATTTTATTCTTTCTCACAGATGGTGAGGACCCGTACTGGGAGGACCGACGATCAGGAACCCGAGCTCCCTGCCAGAGCCGCCAGAGGCCGGGGTCGAGGTAGAGGAAGACCATGCGGTGTAGCCCGAGCACCTGCGAGAGCTGCGTCAGAGGAGCCCCCAGCAGCTCCAACTGAAGGGCCAGCGCCGGAGATCCCTATTGCTACTCCAGCCCTCCAGGAGACTTTAGCTTGGTTCTTGAGCATGTTTAGTACTCTGGCTCAGGCTGGACTATTTCCGATAGCTCCCGCTATATCTCAGGCCGGGTGAGGGGCACAAACTCCCACAGCCCGCACTCCTGAGCAGAGGGTCCAGGTTGATAAGGCCCCAGAGTATATTCCTATGCCCCCAGTCACTCCGGTTCAGCATGAGATCAGGGTAGCTCCTTCTGAGGTAGAGTAACTTAGACTTGAGAGGTACAAGAAGTACCACCCACCTACTTTCCGCGGACTAGCTTCAGATGATGCTATGGGTTTTCTTGAGGAGTGTCATCGTATTCTCCGCACTATGGGCATTGTGCAGATGAGTGGGGTTTCTTTCACCGCTTTCCAGCTGAGGGAGCAACATATCAGTGGTGGCGTGCCTATGAGCTGAGTAGTCCAGACGAGGCAGCCTCACTCACTTGGACTCAGTTTTCAGAGATGTTCTTGCATGAGTATGTTCCTCAGAGCCTCAGGGATGCTTGGCGCGCAGAGTTCGAGCAGTTGCGTCAGGGTTCTATGACTGTGTCAGAGTATGTAGTTTGTTTCAGTGGGTTAGCTCACCATGCACCGGCTCTGGTTGCTACAGTCAGAGAGAGGGTTTGTCGCTTCATTGAGGGACTCCACCCCAGTATTCAGACCAGTATGGCCAGGGAGTTGGAGATGGACATCACTTATAAGCAGGCAGTGAGCATTGCTAGGAGAGTGAAGGGCATGTTCGCCACGGACAGAGAGGAGAGAGAGGCCAAGAGGTCTCGAGAGACTGGTCATTATTCAGGAGCTCGTGCACCAGTAACACACTATGGCAGGGGTTTTGTGAGTCGCCCTATTCATTCAGCACTTCCAGCAGCCAGCGGTGTCCCAGCTCCTCCTAAACCTCAGGAGCCCTATTATGCACTGCCAGTATCCAATATGCCTCCTACTTGAGGTGCTATTACCGGCCAGTCCAGCAGGCCAGGTCCGAGTCAATCTCAGCCGTTGCGTCCTCCGAGAGGTTGTTTTGAGTGTGGTGACACTCGTCACCTGGTTAGAGATTGCCCCAGATCCAGGAGGGGTGCACCTCCACAGACTTATCAGCCTCCACGTGCTCCACCGGGTCCTCCGGCCATTCTTCCAGCACTAGCTGCTACACCACCTCCTCAGCCAGCTTGAGGTGGAGGTAGGGGAGGTCGAGGTTGCCCTAGAAGGGGAGTCCAGGCCAAGTACTATGCCCTTCCAGCCCGATTAGAGGCCGTGCTTCAGATTCAGTCATCACAGGTATCGTCCCTGTCTGTCATAGGGATGCATCAGTATTATTTGACCCAGGCTCTACGTACTCATATATGTCTTCTTATTTTGCTCCACATTTGTGGATATCTCGAGATTCTATGAGTTCCCCTGTTTATATATCTACTCCTATGGGAGATTCTCTCGTTGTAGACCACGTATATCGGTCGTGTTTGATTGCTCTTAGTGGTTTTGAGACCAAAGCTGATTTATTATTTCTCAGTATGGTAGATTTTGATGTTATCTTGGGCATGGACTAGTTGTCACCCCATTATGTTTTTCTTGATTGTCACGCTAAGACCGTGACGCTGGCTATGCCAGGTTTGCCAAGATTAGAGTGGAGAGGTGCCAGCCCAGCAGGGTCATTTCATTTCCTAAGGCTCAGCGAATGGTTGAGAAGGGGTGTGATGTGTATTTTGGCCTATGTGAGGGATGTCAGTATTGATACCCCTACAGTTGAGTTAGTTCCAGTAGTCAGGGACTTCCCAGATGTGTTTCCAGTTGAACTTCCGGGCATGCCGCCCGGCAGAGATATTGATTTTGGCATTGATTTGTTGTCGGGCACGCAGCCCATCTCGATTCCTCCATATCGTATGGCTCATCCTGAATTAAAGGAGTTGAAGGAGCAGTTGCAGGAGTTGCTTGATAAGGGCTTCATTCGACCTAGTGTGTCACCTTGGGGTGCTCCAGTCTTATTTGTAAAGAAAAAGGATGGTTCTATGCGTATGTGTATTGATTATCGGCAGTTGAATAAGGTTATAGTGAAGAACATGTACCCATTGCCTCGTATTGATGACTTATTTGACCAGTTACAGGGTACCAGGGTGTTTTCCATGATTGACTTGCGCTTTGGCTATCATCAGTCGAAGATTCGGGAGCTGGATATCCCAAAGACTGCTTTCAGGACCAGATATGGTCACTATGAGTTTTTTGTCATGTCATTTGGGCTGACCAATTCCCCAACAGCCTTTATACATTTGATGCACAGTGTATTCCGGCCTTATCTTGATTCGTTCATCATTGTGTTTATTGACGACATCCTGGTATAGTCCTGGTCTCGGGAAGATCATGAGCAGCACCTGAGGACCGTGCTTCAGACTTTGAGGGAGAAGAGGTTATATGAAAAATTTTCTAAGTATGAATTCTGGCTTGATTCAGTGGCATTATTGGGCCACATAGTGTCTTGTGATGGGATCGAGGTAGATCCGAAAAAGGTGGAGGCAGTGCAGAGTTGGCCTAGACCGCCATCAGCTATGGAGATCCGCAGTTTCCTTGGTTTGGTGGTACATTACCATCGCATTGTGGAGGGATTTTCATCCATTGCAGCACCTATGACCAGGTTGACCCAGAAGGGTGCTCCGTTCAGGTGGACCGAGGAGTGTGAGCAGAGCTTTCAGAAGCTCAAGACAGCTTTGACTACAGCCCCAGTATTAGTATTGCCTACAGGTTCGGGGTCGTACACTGTCTATTGTGATGCCTCGAAGATTGTCCTTAGAGCGGTATTGATGCAGGACGGTAGGGTGATTGCCTACGCGTCTAGACAGTTGAAGGTGTATGAGAAGAATTATCCTGTTCATGATCTCGAGTTAGCAGCTATTGTTCACGCCCTGAAGATCTGGCACCATTATTTGTACGGTGTTCCCTGTGAGATTTACACTAATCACCGGAGCTTGCAGTACTTGTCCAGGAAGAAGGACCTTAATTTGGGTCAACGGAGGTGGTTGGAGATACTTAAAGACTATGATATCACTATATTGTACCACTCGGGGAAGGCCAATGTAGTGGCCGATGCCTTGAGTCACCAGGAAGAGAGTTTGGGGAGTTTGGCATATCTTTCGGCAGCTGAGAGGACCTTAGCCTTGGATATTCAGGCCTTATCCAGCCAGTTGGTGAGATTGGATATTTCAGAGCCTAGCCGGGTATTAGCTTGTGTGGTTGCTCGGTCTTCTCTTTATGACCGTATCAGGGAGCGCCAGTATGATGATCCTCATATTCTAGTTCTTCAGGACAGGGTTCGGCGAGGTGATGCCAGAGATGTGACTATTGGTGATGACGGTGTGATGATGATGCAGGGCCGGATCTGTGTGCCCAATGTGGATGGGCTTCGGGAGTTGATTCTTGAGGAGGCCCATAGCTCGCGGTACTCCATTCATCTGGGTGCCGCGAAGATGTACCAGGACTTGAGGCAGCACTATTGGTGGAGAAGAATGAAAAAGGATATAGTTGGGTTTGTGGCCAAATGTCTCAACTGTCAGCAGGTTAAATATGAGCATCAGAGACCGGGTGGATTACTTCAGAGGTTAGAGATCCCAGAGTGGAAATGGGAGTGTATCATCATGGACTTTGTGGTTGGACTTCCTCGGACTTTGAGAAAGTTCGATGTTATTTGGGTGATCGTGGATCGGCTGACCAAGTTAGACCATTCATTCCAGTGTTGACTACATACTCTTCAAAGAGACTGGATGAGATGTATATCAGAGAGATTGTCTGCCTTCATGGTATTCCAGTATCCATCATTTCAGACAGAGGTACACAGTTCACATCCCGGTTTTGGAGAGCCGTACAACAGGAATTGGGTACTAGGGTGGAGCTGAGCACAACCTTTCACCCTCAGACGGACAGGCAGTCCGAGCGCATGATTCAGATTCTTGAGGATATGCTCCGTGCCTATGTGATGGAGTTCGGAGGGTCATGGTACCAATACTTGCCACTTACAGAGTTTGCTTACAACAACAGTTATCAATCCAGCATTCAAATGGCACCGTATGAGGCTTTGTACGGTAGGTAGTGCCGGTCCCCAGTGGGATGGTTTGAGCCGGGCGAGGCCCGATTGTTGGGTACAGATTTGGTCCAGGATGCCCTGGATAAGGTGAAGGTGATTCAGGAGAGACTTCACACAGCCCAGTCAAGGCAGAAGAGTTACGCATACCGTAAGGTTCGTGATTTGGCATTTATGGTGGGTGAGCGGGTCTTGCTTCGGGTATCGCCTATGAAGGGTGTCATGATGTTTGGGAAGAAGGGCAAGTTGATCCTGAGGTTCATTGGTCCTTTTGAGATATTGTGTTGAGTTGGGGAGGTTGCTTATGAGTTTGCCTTGCCTCCCAGGCTAGTAGGAGTTCACCCGGTATTCCACGTGTCTATGTTCCGGAAGTATCACGGTGATCCGACTCAGGTATTGGATTTCAGCTCGGTCCAGTTGGACAAAGATCTATCTTATGTTGAGGAGCCAGTAGCCATTTTGGACAGGCAGGTCAGAAAGCTCAGGTCAAAGAATATTTCTTCAGTAAAGGTCCAGTGGAGGGGTTAGCCAATCGAGGAGGCGACTTGGGAGACCGAGCAGGATATGCGCAACCAGTATCCTCATCTTTTCACAGTTTTAGGTATGTCTTTATACTCGTTCGAGGACGAACGATTGTTTTAAGAGGGGGAGAATGTAACGACCCGACCGGTCGTTTTGAGAATTTGAGCCCCGATCCCCTAATATCTGCTTTCCCCATATTTATTTCTGCTTTTGGGATTTGCCAGAGTGTTTGGTTATGGAATTCGGGGAGTTTTGGGAAACATAGTCCCTAGTTGTGAGTTTAAGCCTTAGAGTTTGGACCATAGTCAGAACTATGTGAAGACGGATCCGGAATGGAATTCTGTCAACTCCGTTAGCTCCGTTGAGTGATTTTGGGGTTAGGAGCACGTCCGGAATGTGTTTTTGAGGTCTGTAGTAGATTTAGGCTTGAATTGGTGAAAGTTAGTTTTTCGGAGATTTCGGCCGATAGTGGAAATTTTGATATCGAGCTCGGAATGGAATTCCGAAACTGGCTGTAGGTTCGTAGTGTCATTTGTGACCTGTGTGTAAAGTTTGAGGTCATTCGGACTAGAATGATGTGGTTCGGCGTCCTTTGTAGAATTTGGAAAATTTTAAATTCTTAGGCTTGAATCCGTGCTTAATTCATGATTTTGGTGTTGTTCGACGTGGTTTAAAGGCTCGACTAAGTTCGTAGGGTATTTTAGGAGTGGTTAGTATGTTTGGTTGAGGTCCTCGGGGCCTCGGGTGTGTTTCGGATGCCTAACGGGAAGAAATTTGGACTTAGAGAAATCTAGTGCCTTTGCTGGTTCTGGTGTTTCGCACATGCGGAAAATAGACTGCAGGTGCAGAGATGGAAACGCAGATGTGAGAAGTAGAGAGTTGGCCTGGGGTTGCAGGTGCGAGGAAGTTCCGCATCTGCGATGCCCGCAAATGCGCAAGGTTGTTTGCAAATGCGCAGAAGCGGAAGGGACGTTTGCAAGCGTGAGTGCGCAGGTGCGGCCTTTCGTCGCAAGTGTGAAGGCAGGGGGGCAAGTGAGTTACGCAAATGCGCACGTTTTCCGCACAAGCGCACCCGTAGGTGCGAGTCCAGGTTCCGCAGGTGCGGAAATACCTGGGAAGTGATTAAAACCGAAGGGCTTCGTGATTTTTGGCATTTTTGGCTTTGCAAACTCGGGTTAGGGCGATATTTGAGAGAATTTTCGAGGCATTTCGTGAGGTAAGTTCCTTATGCTTATTTTTGGTCAATAATCTTGCCTTGCCATGTATTTTCCCACCTAGTTAATCTGTATTTAAGGTGGAAATTGGAAGTTGGAGGCAAGGGATTTGGAAGTTTGAATTGTGGATTGGAGGACCATTTGGTGTCGGATTTTAGTAAATTTGATATGTTTAGACTCGTGAGTGAATGAGCTTTCTAGTTTCATAAATTTTGTCAGGTTTCGAGACGTGGGACCGGGGACCGGGTTTGAGCCAATTTCGAGTTTTGGCCTAATTTTTGTAGTTTTTCTTGTGGGATTCATTCCATTAGCGCGTATTGATGGTATTGTACTATTTTGAATAGATTCGGGCCATTTGGAGTCAGATACTCGTGGCAAGAACGTGATATCGAGTTGATTTGAGCGGTTCGAGTTAAGTGGCTTGCCTAACCTTGTATTGGGGACTTTTTTCCTTAAGGTGTTTTATATTAATTGATGTGTGGGTGCCGTGTATGTGAGGTGACGAGTACGTACACGAGCTATTATTGCAAAAATCTCGTTTTTCCTTTCTAAATCGTAAATTGTTTTTCCTTATTAAATTGCACTAATATGTTTAATTGTGAAACTTAGACTAAAGAAGCATGCTTACGTGTTTTAACTGCCTAATTGACATTCTGTGCGTCATGTTTAGTTAAGTCCTTATTTGCCTTACCTGTGTCCAGTATAAACTGTATAACTCGATGTCATACCTGTCATTTCATCTTGCGTTGCATATTTAAATTCGGACTACAAACGTATTCCGGGAGATCCCCTTTGTACTGCATATTTACTTTGGGACTACAGACGTATTCCGGGAGATTCCCCAGCATTGCATATTTACTTTGGGACTACAGACGTATTCCGGGAGATCCCCCTGTACTGCATATTTACTTTGGGACTACAGACGTATTCCGGGAGATCCTCCAGCACTGCATATTTACTTTGCGACTACGGACGTATTCTGGGAGATCCCCCTGTATTGCATATTCATTTGAAACTACGGGACGGTATCCCGAGATATTTCTCCACCGTGTTTACCTTGTTCTGAGCCGAGGGCTCCCTTAACTGTTAAATTTTTGAGAATTTTTTTAACTGTGTTACCGTAAATTTTACTTATATCTTTTACTGCTTAATTTATTATATTTACTCCGGTAGGGCCTTGACCTGACTTTGTCACTACTCGACCGAGGTTAGGCTTGGAACTTACTGGGTACCATTGTGGTGTACTCATGCCCTTTCCTGCACATCTTTTCGTGTGTAGATCCAGGTACGAGCTATCAACCTTGGGGTTAGCGCGTGCTGATGATTCTAGGAGACTTCAAGGTACTTCTGCTTGCATCCGCAGATCTTCTGAGTCCCCTTCTATTCCCTCGCCTAGAGACTTTCTTTAATATCTTCGGACTTTTGTATAGAGCTACATAGATTATAGCAGCTTGTGACTTAGTGATATTCCGGGTCTTGGGAAACTATTTTGTATATGCCGAGTGGTGCTACTCTTGGCTATTCACAATATGTTATTTTATTTTATTTTATTTTTGTTGTTGTGTTTTCTTTATATTTTTCGTAATATTAGGCTTACCAAGTCGTAGAGACTAGGTGTCATCACGACACCTTACGGGGGGTTAGTTTGGGTTGTGATAAACTCATTGTCAATCTTTAAGATTTTCAACTTTTGAAGCTTACAATTTGGAGCTATATGGCCAAATTTTCCACATTTATAACACTTTAGGCCAGCAAGATCCTTGTTAGACCTATCTTTCGTAAATCTTTTTGTCTTACGATAGCTTTTTCTAGTATCACGTTCTTCCTTAGACCTATATCTAGACCTATTTTTCTTATAAGGACTATCAAGGTTATGGTATCTATGATACTTGTGTTTCTTCTTCTTACTATTAGCAGAAGTCTCGGGTAAACCGAACTTGGTACAAAAGTCTCCTAATTGAGATTTTTTCTTAAGCTTGTTTTTCTTAAGCTGTGTAGAAAATTTCAACTCATTACACAAGTTCAATCCTTCTTGTGTGCAAATTCTTATCAGTTTTCTATAGGTATAATCCTTATACGGAATTTCATCGTAACTACCTCTTAGAGTTTTTCTTACTCTTTCAGCAAATAAGGAGGGAAGGCCATCTATAAACTTAGCTTTCCAATGTTCATACTTATTTTCTGGTAATTCCATAACCCTACTCATAAAG
This sequence comes from Nicotiana tomentosiformis, assembly GCF_000390325.3. NCBI lineage: Eukaryota > Viridiplantae > Streptophyta > Magnoliopsida > Solanales > Solanaceae > Nicotiana > Nicotiana tomentosiformis. The sequence continues at coordinate 99,419,573 of NC_090819.1, read as the reverse complement.
GTATCTTTATACCATCTAAACTCACCTAAGGTCCTACATCTGAGACCATTAAGTAGAGTACGGACTGTCTCATACTGATTGGTAAATCTACCATTGAAATGTTCTAATATGGTAAGAATAAGGGTATAAATATCATCTTCTCTATTTTTCACTAGAGGCATGTCTAAGTTATCAACTCCTTCGTCAGTGGCTATTGCATGAATAACCGAAGCCTTTTCATCAACAGTTAAATAATTATCCCACCAGCCACGAAGTTGGCCAGTAAAACATGCAATAATCATTTTGCAAATAGTTCTATCTGTATTTTTCACACTTTTACAGATAGTTGCATACATAAGCATTGTATGCACAAGAATAGTTAATTGTCTATCAGTCAAACCATTAAAATTCCATTCATAAATTTCGGAACCTCTATAAGACGTATTAGTCTGATTCCAATCTCGTTCTTCTATTAACACATCTTGGGGAGTAGGACGATTATAATAATAAGTTTGCATTTTGGGTTTATCAGCATACTTATTATTCTTTTTGGGATAACCTCTAAGTTTATTAAACTCTGACCAAATTTCTTTTTTATAATCAGAACTAGTTTCTAATTTATCAGCAAATTTTTTTGATAAATCAATTGGTTTGATATTTAAACCAGATAACGTTTTATCAAAAAGTTCTTCTAAATCAGTAAACAATTTGAATTTAAAATCCTGAATCTCAGTAGGTCTTTGAACATGAGTAAGAATAATTTGAGTGTCTGATTTTATTCCAGAAGTAGAAGCAATATCGATTTTGTTAGTTCTCATTCCTTTTATCAAAACTGATAATTCGTCGAGTTTTTTATCAAGAGAATTAATATGTTCACCCAAAACTTTGACATATAAACTCAAATAATTATTTTGAGAAATAAGTTTATTAATTTTGACTATGCTGACTGCAACAACATCTTCTTCAATAAATTTTTGAAATGCAGTGAAAGTAATACCTGTATTATTAGATTAAATAAAAGGTGCTTGAGATGGGTATATGGTTTTTAAAATATTACCACTCCCATCTTTATAAGATCTTTCCAAAACCTTTATGTATAATGGTAAATAGGTGACTATAAACCAAGGAACAAAATACATAATTTGATTATGTAAAGCACAAGTTTCATAAAACTCTTGTGAAATATTATTCAAATCTACTTTACTATAAGTGTCAAAAAATCAAGTTTTAAACCGTTTTCATTTATCACTAAAGAAATCCTTTTGAACATATTTTCTTGCCAGTCCAGTCAAATAACAAATGTTGTCACTAATACTGAATATTCTCATATTACTCAAAATCCGGATGGTAGGATTTGCATTCAATTCGATGATAATAGCTCCACTTATAATAGGCAAGCCAAGAAACTGTATAAGAATTCCTTTATAATTTGATAAAGTCCAGATCTTTCATGATTTATATAGGAGAGAAGTTAAATATTCAACATAGATATGAAATTTCCTAGCCGGACATAGTCACGGCTGGAGAGGAGAGACTTGAAATATTTAACAAAATAAAATAAATACCTCTTAAGGCCAGAATGCAAGGCCTGAGTCCGATGAATGGGGGATTTTAATTACTTCACGGAAATAAGTACAAGAGAGTAATTACAAGAGACAGAGAGAGAGAGAGAGAGAGAGAGAGAGAGAGAGAGAGAGAGAGAGAGAGAGAGAGAGAGAAAGAAAAAGTCTAAAGGCTGATGTCACGACCCAATTTCACCTATAGATCGTGATGGCGCCCAACACTACAGCTAGGCAAGCCAACTAATAAGTCATACGTACATTGGTTAAACTTTTATTCAAAGAAAATAATAAAATACCAACTTCTACCAATGTGTGTGTGCCAAGACCCGGTGTCATAAGTGCATGGGCATCTAGTAGATTATATAAAACTCCAAATCACTGTCTGAAATGAAATAGACAGAATATAAATATAAGAAGAGACTCTGGTAGCGGCAGAACGGCTCAGAAAGGCAGCTCACCATTATGCCTCGGGATGACGTGGGTATGTGATGATAGGTCCTCCACTAGCACCTGTCTCAGATCCTGCACAAAAAGTGCAGCAAGTGTAGTATGAGTACGTAAACAACGTGTACCCAGTAAGTATCAAGCCTAATCTCGAAGTAGTAGAGACGAGATGGCCGACTTTGACACTCATTATGGGTCAATAATAATAACTGAAATATATCTAGAATATTTAAATCAACATGATTTACAGAATTTGCAATAATTTGTTTAATCAGCAGAGATAATCAAATTTTTTCAAATGTAACAATTCTCAATATATTAATTAAATTCCTTCAATTAAGAAAAATTCCTATTTATCAATTTAAATCTCATTTATAGGAGTAACAACTAATTCCATAAACAAGCAAGAATAATAATTCATTAAATTCTAAGGATTTTTCCAATTTATTAATTAGCTTCTCAAGCTGAAATAAATTATTAAAGTATCGTGTAATTATTATTATTAAGCACGATTTCTGCCGAGGACGTACGGCCCGATCCAGAGTGTCGTGTACACTGCCGAGGGACGTGCGGCGCGATCCATAGATGCATCTATCCTGCCGAGGCATTCGGCCCGCTCCACAAGAAAGGAGGACATTTTCTTATGTGCCTCCGGAAAGACAGTATGTTTATTATAAGATAAATTTGGGAGGAGAACAATTTCTTTTGACAATTAATTGATTTAAATAGAAATTAAGCCTATGAGATTTCCATCCTTTAATATCTTTATCAAACAATTCACAATATATTCATATATATCAATTAATATTAATTAATCAAAGAATACAATTTACACAAGTAATACATGATTTGAGTCCTAAACTACCCGGACTTTAGCATTAATAGTAGCTACGCACGGACTCTCGTCACCTCGTGCGTACGTTGCCCCCACAATTAGCAACAATTATTTAATCTTAATCACCTATGAGGTAATTTCCCCCTCACAAGATTAGACAAGAGACTTACCTCGTCTTGCTCCAATTTAATCCACTATAAGGCCTTTTTCATGATTATCCAACTTCGTATGGCTCGAATCTAGCCAAAATAATTCGATACAATCACTAAATATTATAGGAATCAATTCTATAAGAAAATACTACATTTTAAAGAAAAGATCCGAAATTAATTAAAATTTCGCCCGCGGGGCCCACATATCGAAATCCGACGAAAGTTATGAAATCCAACAACCCATTCAATTACGAGTCCAACCATACCAGTTTCACTCAAATCCGACTCCGAATCGATACCGAAATTTCAAAATTTTGTTTCTATGAGATTTCTAAACTTTTTCTAAATTTCAATCTTAAAACGCTAATTAAATTGTGAAAACAATGATATATTCGTGTATATTGATCAAATCCGAGTTAGAATCACTTACCCCAAATGTCTTTCCTTGAAAATCTGTCAAAAGGCGCCTCTGTTCAAGCTCAAGTTTGTCAAAAATGGCAAATGGGTTGAATGCTTCTGTTTATTTTTATAACTTACAGATCTGCCCAGTTCGATCTTGGGAGCTCGATCTCGGGAGCTCGATCTCGGGAGCTCGATCTCAGGAGCTCGATCTCGGGAGCTCGTTTTTGACAGGGGTTCGATTTTTGTCAGGCAGCTCGATTTTGACAGGCAGCCCGATTTTGACAGCATTTCCAGCAGAAAAATTGCAGCAGCTAAGTCCTACTTTTGATCCGTTAACCATCCGAAACTCACCCGAGGCCCTCGGGACCTCAACCCAAAACACCAACAAGTCCTAAAACATCATACAAACTTATTTGAAATCTCAAATCACATCAAACAACGCTAAAATCACGAATCATGTTCCAATTCAAGCTTAATGAAACTTAGAATTTTCAACTTCTACATTCGATGTCGGAACCCATTAAATCAACTCCGATTGACCTCAAATTTTACACACAAGTCATAAATTACATAATGGAGCTATAAAAATTTCGGAACTGGATTCCGACTCCGGTATCAAAAAGTCAACTCCCCGGTCAAACTTTCAAACTTTAAATTCCTATTTTAGCCATTTCAAGCCTAATTTCACTACGGACTTCCAAATAAAATTCTGATCACGCTCCTAAGTCCAAAATCACCATACGGAGCTGTTGGAATCATCAAAATTCTATTCCGGGGTCGTTTTCTCAAAATGTTGACCGAAGTCAAACTTAGCACTTTAAGGCTAACTTAAGGAACCAAGTGTTCCGGTTTCACTTCAAACACTTCCAAATCCCGAACCAACCATCCCCACAAGTCATAAATCATTACAAGCACCTATATAAAGTTTTATTTTAAGGAACGGGGTTCTAAAAGTTAAAATGACCGGTTGGGTCATTACATTCTCCACCTCTTAAACAAACGTTTGTCCTCGAACGAGTTTAGAATTATACCTGAAGTGCTGAATAAGTCTGGATATCTGCTCCGCATGTTTTCCTCGGTCTCCCAAGTCGCTTCTTCGACTAGTTGGCCCCTCCACTGGACTTTTACTGCAGAAATCCTCTTGGATCTCAACTGGCGAACCTGTTTATCAACAATGGCAATTGGCTCCTCTTCATAACCCAAGCTATTATCTAACTGAACTGTGCTGAAGTCTAACACATGTGATAGGTCGGCACGATACTTCCGGAGATACGTGAAAAACCGGATGAACTCCTGATAGGCTGGGAGGCAAGGCAAGCTCATAAGCAACCTCCCCAACCTGTTTCAACACTTCAAATGGGCCTATAAACCTTGGGCTCAACTTGCCCTTCTTCCTGAATATCATAATTCCCTTCATAGGCGAAACCTTCAAGAGAACTTTTTCACCTACCATAAATGATATATCACGCGCTTTCTGATCCGCGTAGCTCTTTTGTCTAGACTGTGCTGTACAAGTCACTCCTGAATCAACTTTACCTTTTCCAAGGCATCCATTACCAAATCAGTACCATATAACTTAGCCTCACCTGGCTCAAACCATCCGATAGGTGAACGACATCGCCGACCATATAAAGCCTAAAATGGAGCCATCTCGATGCTGGATTGGTAACTATTATTATAAGCAAACTCGGCCAAAGGCAGGAAACGATCCCACTGACCTCCAAAGTCAATCACAGATGCCCTGAGCATATCCTCAAAAATCTGAATAGTCCTCTCTGACTGTCCATCGGTCTGCGGATGAAAGGCTGTGCTGAGCTCTACAAGGGTCCCCAACTCACTCTGTACTGCTCTCCAGAAATGTGAAGTAAACTGAGGGCCTCTATCTGATATGATGGAAATTGGCACACCGTGCAACCGAACTATCTCCTGAATATAAATCTGGGCCAACCTCTCTGAAGTATACGTAGTCACAACAGGAATAAAATGTGCCGACTTGGTCAACCTGTCAACAATCACCCAAACTGCATCAAACTTCCTCAAGGTCCGCGGCAACCCAACTATAAAATCCATAGTAATTATTTCCCATTTCCACTCTGGTATGGTCATCTGCTGGAGTAGGCCACCAGGCCTCTGGTGCTCATATTTAACTTGCTGGCAATTTAGACACCGAGCTACAAACTCAACTATGTCCTTTTTCATTCGCCGCCACCAATAATGTTGCCTCAAGTCACGATACATCTTAGTAGCACCTGGATGAATAGAATATCGAGAACTGTGTGCCTCTTCCAGGATCTTTTTCCTTAGCCCATCCACATTAGGAACACATAGACGATCCTGGAATCGCAGAACACCATCCGCTCTAATAGTAACTTTCTTGGTATCACCTCATAGTACCGTTTCACGAAGAACCACCAGGTGTGGGTCATCATACTGGCGAGCCTTGATCTGCTCTAATAGTGAAGATTGGGCCACAACACATGCAAGAACTCGGCTGGGCTTTGAAATGTCCAGCCTCACAAGTCTGTTAGCCAAGGACTGAATATCTGAGGCTAATGGCCTTTCCTCTGCTGAAATGAAAGCCAAACTACCCATACTCTCTGCCTTTCTGCTCAAGGCATCTGCAACTTTGCCCGGATGATACAAGATAGTAATATCATAATCTTTTAGTAACTCCAACCATCTGCGCTGTCTCAAATTTAGGTCCCTCTGCTTGAACAAATGCTGCAAGCTGCGATGATCAGTGTAAACTTCACAAGACACCCCATAAAGATAATGCCTCCAAATCTTAAGAGCGTGAAAAATCGCAGCTAACTCCAAATCATGTACCGGATAATTCTTTTCATGGGGCTTCAGCTGACGTGAAGCATATGCAATAACTTGCCCTTCCTGCATCAATACACAACCCAAGCCAACACGCGAAGCATCGCAATACACTGTATACATCCCCGAACCGGAAGGCAACGCTAACACTGGTGCTGTAGTCAATGATGTCTTGAGCTTCTGAAAGCTCACTTCACAATCATCGGACCATCAGAATGGGGCACCCCTCTGGGTTAATTTGGTCAAAGGTGCTGCAATAGATATAAAACCTTCCACGAACCGACGATAATAACCTGTCAAACCCAGAAAACTCCTGATCTCAGTCGCCGAAGTGGGACGATGCCAATTCTGAACTGCCTCAATCTTTTTGGGATCAACTTTAATACCTTTGCCCGATACAATATGTCCCAAAAATGCTACAGACTCAAGCCAGAACTCACATTTAGAGAACTTAGCATATAGCTGTTGTTCCTGCAATGTCTGAAGCACTAATCTCATATGCTGCTCATGTTCCTCCTTACTGCGCGAATAGATTAATATGTCATCAATGAAGACAATGACAAACAAATCAATATATGGCATGAATACCCTATTCATCAGATCCATAAACACTGCCGGGGCATTAGTTAAACCAAAAGACATTACCAGAAACTCATAATGACCATATCTAGTACGGAAAGCAGTCTTCGGAACATCCGAATCCCGAATCTTCAACTGATGGTACCCCGACCTCAAGTCGATCTTAGAGAATACCCTAGCACCCTGCAACTGGTCAAATAGATCATCAATACGCGGCAACGGGTACTTGTTCTTAATAGTGACTTTGTTCAATTAGCGATAATCAATACACATCCGCATTGTTCCATCCTTTTTTTTCACAAATAATACTGGTGCACCCCAAGGTGATACACTCGGTTTGACAAACCCCTTGGCTAGTAACTCTTCAAGCTGTTCTTTTAATTCTTTCGGAGCCATGCGATACGGTGGGATAGATGTAGGCTGGGTATCAGAAGCCAAGTCAATACAGAAATCAATATCACGATCAAGTGGCATACCTGGAAGATCTGACGGGAATACATCGGGGAACTCCCGAACTACAGGCATTGAATCAATAGCCGGAGTCTCTGCAGTAGTATCCCGAACATAGGCTAGATAAGCCAAACAACCCTTCTCAACCATGTGTTGAGCCTTTATAAAAGAAATAACTCGATTAAATGAACTAAAAGGCGAACCCTTCCACTCCAGCTTAGGCAATGCTGGAATAGCCAAGGTAACAGTCTTGGCATGACAATCTAGAATAGCATGATATGGAGATAACCAGTCCATGCCCAGAATAATTTCAAAATTGGTCATCTCAAGCAATAGGAGATCTGCTCTAGTTTCATAACCACAGAATGTAATAATACATGACCGGTAGATCCGGTTCACAACAACAGAATCTCCCACAGGAGTGGACACGTATGCAGGAGTACTCAAGGACTCACGAGAAACACCCAGGAATGGATCAAATAGAGATGACACATATGAATACGTAGATCCTGGATCAAATAATACTGAGGCATCTTTGCCACAAATAGAAATAATACCTATAATCACAGCATCTGAGGCCTCTGCATCTGGTCTAGCCGGAAAAGCATAGAACCGAGCTGGAGCGCCAACTGTCTAGCCTCCGCCTGGCTGATCTCCACCTCTAGGACAGCCCCTACCCACCTGTCCTCTACCTATGGGTGGTCGGACTACTGGTGGAGCAACTGGTCTGGTAAGCATAGGTTGCTGACCCTGCTGTACTGGTCTACCTCAAAGCCTGGGGCAAAACCTCTGCATGTGACTAGGATCCCCGCACTCGTAACAACTCTTCGGTGCGATGGGCTGCTGACTAAGTGTCTGGCCCTAGGGACCTGAATACCCACTGGGAGGACCCTGAATAGTTGGTGGGCGGTAAGAACTCTCTGGGATAGCACTGAGATAAGGTTGCACTGGAGCACATCTAGGAGGTGGTGGTGGTGGATATGGGGGTCTGCTGGACTGTCCCCTCACGAACTGACCTCTGCCCCCGGACGGAGCACCTCTGAACTCTCCAGAGTACCTGAACCGCTTATCTCTCATAATCTTCTCCCGGCTCCGCTGACGTATACCCTCAATCCTCCGGGCTATCTCCATAACTCGCTCATAAGAAGTACCCATATCAACCTCTAGAGCCATAGTGGCCAGAATACCAGTATGTAAACCGGCTACAAACCTTCGCACTCTCTCTGCCTCAGTAGGGAGTATCATTAGTGCATGGCGAGATAATTCAGAAAACCTCGCCTCATAATCGGTCACTGACATCTGACCCTGCTAGAGCTGCTCAAACTAAAACTGCAACTCTTCTCTCTAGGAGGGTGGAATATACCTTTCCAAGAAGATACAGGTGAACCTGTCCCAAGTCATGGGAGGAGAATCTGCTGGTCTGCCAAGAGCATAAGACTGCCACCATCTATGGGCTCTACCCTCTAGCTGAAAAGTAGTGAAATCAACCCCATGGGATTCCAATATCCTCATGTTGTACAGTCTATCCTTGCAATGATCAATGAAATCCTGTGGATCCTCATGTCGCTCACCCCCGAAGACAAGAAGATGTAGTCTAGTCCATCTGTCCAATAGTTTCTGAGGATCCGCGGCTACAGCTGGCCTGGGCTCAGGTGTAGCTGCTGCCACTGGTTGGACTCCACCCACGGGTAGTGCACCCTGGGTCTGATATACAGCAGTTGCTTATCCATGAGCCTGTGCGGTAGGGGTCTGTGCTCCCCCGCCCGCCTGAGATGTGGCTGGGTCTGCCAGAAATAAACCGGCCTGAGTCATATTATCCATGAATCGTAGCATACGACCCATGACATCCTGAAATACCGGTGCAGATGTGAAGTCCACCGGAGCTGGCTCTGCCACAGGCACCTCACCCTGCTCCTCAATAATGGGATTCTCTACTGGATCCACTGGCGACATAACCGGAATAGTCCTGGGACGTCCTCGCCCTCTACCACGGGCTGGAGCCCTCCCTCGGCATCTGCCTCGGCCTCTAGCAACTGGAGGAGTAGCTCTTCCCTGGTCTGGAATCTCATTAGAGTGTGTTCTCACCATCTGTGAAAGAATAAGAGAAGGATATTTAGTACTACATCAATTGCACGATAGAATATGAAGAAAGGTAGTTTCCTAACACCATATAGCCTCTCGAAGATAAGTACAGACGTCTCCGTACCGATCCGCAAGACTCTATTAGGTCTGATCATAACATGTGAGACCTACGTGAACCTAGTGCTCTGATACCATGTTGTCACGACCCAATTTCACCTATAGGTCGTGATGGAGCCCAACACTACAGCTAGGCAAGCCAACTAATAAGTCATACGTACATTGGTTAAACTTTTATTCAAAGAAAATAATAAAATACCACCTTCTACCAATGTGTGTATGCCAAGACCCGGTGTCATAAGTGCATGAGCATCTAGTAGATTATATAAAACTCCGAATCACTGTCTGAAATGAAATAGACAGAATATAAATATAAGAAGAGACTCTGGTAGCTGCAGAACGACTCAGAAAGGCAGCTCACTACTATGCCTCGGGATGACGTGGGTATGTGATGATAGGTCCTCCACTAGCACCTATCTCAGATCCTGCACAAAAAGTACAGCAAGTGTAGTATGAGTAAGTAAACAACGTGTACCCAGTAAGTATCAAGCCTAATCTCGAAGTGGTAGAGACGAGATGGCCGACTTTGACACTCACTATGGGTCAATAATAATAACTGAAATATATCTAGAATATTTAAATCAATATGATTTATAGAATTTACAATAATTTGTTTAATCAGCAGAGATAATCAAATTCCTTCAAATGTAACAATTCTCAATATATTAATTAAATTCCTTCAATTAAGAAAAATTCCCATTTATCAATTTAAATCTCATTTACAGGAGTAACAATTAATTCCATAAACAAGCAAGAATAATAATTCATTAAATTCCAAGGATTTTTCCAATTTATTAATTAGCTTCTTAAGCTGAAATAAATTATTAAAGTATCGTGTAATTATTATTATTAAGCATGATTTCTGCCGAGGACGTACGGCCCGATCCAGAGTGTCGTGTACACTGCCGAGGGACGTGCGGCGTGATCCATAGATGCATCTATCCTGCCGAGGCGTTCGGCCCGCTCCACAAGAAAGGAGGACATTTTCTTATGTTCCTCCGGAAGGACAATATGTTTATTATAAGATAAATTTGGGAGGAGAACAATTTCTTTTGACAATTAATTGATTTAAATAGAAATCAAGCCTATGAGATTTCCATCATTTAATATCTTTATCAAACAATTCACAATATATTCATATATGTATCAATTAATATTAATTAATCAAAGAATACAATTTACACAAGTAATACATGCTTTGAGTCCTAAACTACCCGGACTTTAGCATTAATAGTTGCTACGCAAGGACTCTCGTCACCTCGTGCGTACGTAGCCCCCACAATTAGCAACAATTATTTAATCTTAATCACCTATGAGATAATTTCCCCCTCACAAGATTAGACAAGAGACTTATCTCGTCTTGCTCCAATTTAATCCACTATAAGGCCTTTTCCACGATTATCCAACTCCGTCTGGCTCGAATCTAGCCAAAATAATTCGATACAATCACTAAATATTATAGGAATCAATTCTATAAGAAAATACTACATTTTAAAGAAAAGATCCAAAATTAATTAAAAATTCGCCCGCGGGGCCATAATCTCGAAATCCGGCGAAAATTATGAAATCCGACAACCCATTCAATTACGAGTCCAACCATACCAGTTTCACTCAAATCCGACTCCGAATCGATACCGAAATCTCAAAATTTTGTTTCTATGAGATTTTTAAACTTTTTCCAAATTTCAATCTCAATACACTAATTAAATTGTGAAAACAATGATATATTCGTGCATATTGATCAAATCCGAGTTAGAATCACTTATCCCAAATGTCTTTCCTTGAAAATCTTTCAAAGGTCGCCTCTGTTCAAGCTCAAGTTTGTCAAAAATGGCAAATGGGTTGAATGCCTCTGTTTATTTTTATAACTTACAGATCTGCCCAGTTCGATCTTAGGAGCTTGATCTCGGGAGCTCGATCTCGGGAGCTCGATCTCGGGAACTCAATCTCGGGAGCTCGTTCTCGGGAGCTCAATCTCGGGAGCTCGTTCATAGGAGCTCGATCTCGGGAGCTCATTTTTGACAGGGGTTCAATTTTTGTCAGGCAGCTCGATTTTGACAGGCAGCCCGATTTTGACAGCATTTCCAGCAGAAAAATTGCAGCAGCTAAGTCCTACTTTTGTTCCGTTAACCATCCGAAACTCACCCGAGGCCCTCGGGACCTCAACCCAAAACACCAACAAGTCCTAAAACATCATACAAACTTATTTGAAACCTCAAATCACATCAAACAACGCTAAAATCACGAATCATGTTCCAATTCAAGCTTAATGAAACTTAGAATTTTTAACTTCTACATTCGATGTCGGAACCCATTAAATCAACTCCGATTGACCTCAAATTTTACACACAAGTCATAAATTACATAATGGAGCTATAAAAATTTCGGAACTGGATTCCGACTCCGGTATCAAAAAGTCAACTCCCCGGTCAAACTTTCAAACTTTAAATTCCTATTTTAGCCATTTCAAGCCTAATTTCACTACGGACTTCCAAATAAAATTCTGATCACGCTCCTAAGTCCAAAATCACCATACGGAGCTGTTGGAATCATCAAAATTCTATTCCGGGGTCGTTTTCTCAAAATGTTGACCGAAGTCAAACTTAGCACTTTAAGGCCAACTTAAGGAACCATGTGTTCCGGTTTCACCTCAAACACTTCCAAATCCCGAACCAACCATCCCCGCATGTCATAAATCATTACAAGCACTTACATAAAGTTTTATTTTAGGGAACGGGGTTCTAAAAGTTAAAATGACCGGTTGGGTCATTACATTCTCCACCTCTTAAACAAACGTTCGTCCTCGAACGAGTTTAGAATTATACCTGAAGTGCTGAATAAGTCTGGATATCTGCTCTGCATGTTTTCCTCGGTCTTCCAAGTCGCTTCTTCGACTAGTTGGCTCCTCCACTGGACTTTTACTGCAGAAATCCTCTTGGATCTCAACTGGCGAACCTGTTTATCAACAATGGCAATTGGCTCCTCTTCATAACCCAAGTTATTATCTAACTGAACTGTGCCGAAGTCTAACACATGTGATAGGTCGGCATGATACTTACGGAGCATAGATACGTGAAAAATCGGATGAACTCCTGATAGGCTGGGAGGCAAGGCAAGCTCATAAGCAACCTCCCCAACCCGTTTCAACACCTCAAATGAGCCTATAAACCTTGGGCTCAACTTGCCCTTCTTCCCGAATATCATAATTCCCTTCATAGGCGAAACCTTCAAGAGAACTTTTTCACCTACCGTAAATGATATATCACGCGCTTTCTTATCCATGTAACTCTTTTGTCTAGACTGTGCTGTACGAAGTCGCTCCTGAATCAACTTTACCTTTTCCAAGGCATCCATTACCAAATCAGTACCATATAACTTAGCCTCACCTGGCTCAAACCATCCGATAGGTGAACGACATCGCCGACCATATAAATCCTCAAATGGAGCCATCTCGATGCTGGATTGGTAACTGTTATTATAAGCAAACTCGACCAAAGGCAGGAAACGATCCCACTGACCTCCAAAGTCAATCACAGATGCCCTGAGCATATCCTCCAAAATCTGAATTGTCCTCTCTGACTGTCCATCGGTCTGCGGATGAAAGGCTGTGCTGAGCTCTACACGGGTCCCCAACTCACTCTGTACTGTTCTCCAGAAATGTGAAGTAAACTGAGGGCCTCTATCTGATATGATGGAAATTGGCACACCGTGCAACCGAACTATCTCCTGAATATAAATCTGGGCCAACCTCTCTGAAGTATATGTAGTCACAATAGGAATAAAATGTGCCGACTTGGTCAACCTGTCAACAATCACCCAAACTGCATCAAACTTCCTCAAGGTCCGTGGCAACCCAACTATAAAATCCATAGTAATTCGTTCCAATTTCCACTCTGGTATGGTCATCTGCTGGAGTAGGCCACCTGGCCTCTGGTGCTCATATTTAACTTGCTGGCAATTTAGACACCGAGCTACATACTCAACTATGTCCTTTTTCATTCGTCGCCACCAATAATGTTGCCTCAAGTCACGATACATCTTAGTAGCACCTGGATGAATAGAATATCGAGAACTATGTGCCTCTTCCAGGATCTTTTTCCTTAGCCCATCCACATTAGGAACACATAGACGATCTTGGAATCGCAGAACACCATCCGCTCTAATAGTAACTTTCTTGGTATCACCTCGTAGTACCGTTTCACGAAGAACCACCAGGTGTGGGTCATCATACTGGCGAGCCTTGATCTGCTCCAATAGTGAAGATTGGGCCACAACACATGCAAGAACTCGGCTGGGCTCTGAAATGTCCAGCCTCACAAGTTTGTTAGCCAAGGACTGAATATCTGAGGCTAATGGCCTTTCCTCTGCTGAAATGAAAGCCAAACTACCCATACTCTCCGCCTTTCTGCTCAAGGCATCTGCAACTTTGCCCGGATGATACAAGATAGTAATATCATAATCTTTTAGTAACTCCAGCCATCTGCGCTGTCTCAAATTTAGGTCCCTCTGCTTGAACAAATGCTGCAAGCTGCGATGATCAGTGTAAACTTCACAAGACACCCCATAAAGATAATGCCTCCAAATCTTAAGAGCGTGTACAATCGCAGCTAACTTCAAATCATGTACCGGATAATTCTTTTCGTGGGGCTTCAGCTGACGTGAAGCATATGCAATAACTTGCCCTTCCTGCATCAATGCACAACCCAAGCCAACACGCGAAGCATGGCAATACACTGTATACATCCCCGAACCGGAAGGCAACACTAACACTGGTGCTTCTGAAAGCTCACTTCACAATCATCGGACCATCGGAATGGGGCACCCTTCTGGGTTAATTTGGTCAAAGGTGCTGCAATAGATTAAAAACCTTCCACGAACCGACGATAATAACCTGCCAAACCTAGAAAACTCCTGATCTCAGTCGCCGAAGTAGGACGATGCCAATTCTGAACTGCCTCAATAGTTTTGGGATCAACTTTAATACCTTCGCCCGATACAATATGTCCCAAAAATGCTACAGACTCAAGCCAGAACTCACATTTAGAGAACTTAGCATATAGCTTTTGTTCCCGCAATGTCTGAAGCACTAATCTCATATGCTGCTCATGTTCCTCCTTACTGCGCGAATAGATTAATATGTCATCAATGAAGACAATGACAAACAAATCAATATATGGCATGAATACCCTGTTCATCAGATCCATAAACACTGCCGGGGCATTAGTTAAACCAAAAGACATTACCAGAAACTCATAATGACCATATCTAGTATGGAAAGCAGTATTCGGAACATATGAATCTCGAATCTTCAACTGATGGTGCCCCGACCTCAAGTCGATCTTAGAGAATACCCTAGCACCCTGCAACTGGTCAAATAGATCATCAATACGCGGCAACGGGTACTTGTTCTTAATGTGACTTTGTTCAATTGGCGATAATCAATACACATCCACATTGTTCCATCCTTCTTTTTCACAAATAATACTGGTGCACCCCAAGGTGATACACTCGGTTTGACAAACCCCTTGGCTAGTAACTCTTCAAGCTGTTCTTTCAATTCTTTCGGAGCCATGCGATACGGTGGGATAGATATAGGCTAGGTATCTGAAGCCAAGTCAATACAGAAATCAATATCACGATTAGGTGGCATACCTGGAAGATCTGACGGGAATACATCGGGGAACTCCCGAACTACGGGCACTGAATCAATAGCCGGAGTCTCTACAGTAGTATCCCGAACATAGGCTAGATAAGCCAAACAACCCTTCTCAACCATGTGTTGAGCCTTTATAAAAGAAATAACTCGATTAAATGAACTAACAGGCGAACCCTTCCACTCCAGCTTAGGCAATGCTGGAATAGCCAAGGTAACAGTCTTGGCATGACAATCTAGAATAGCATGATATGGAGATAACCAGTCCAGCCCAGAATAATTTCAAAATTGGTCATCTCAAGCAATAGGAGATCTGCTCTAGTTTCATAACCACGGAATGTAATAATACATGATCGGTAGATCCGGTTCACAACAACAGAATCTCCCACAAAAGTGGACACGTATACAAGAGTACTCAAGGACTCACGAGAAACACCCAGGAATGGAGCAAATAGAGATGACACATATGAATATGTAGATCCGGGATCAAATAATACTGAGGCACCTTTGCCACAAATAGAAATAATACCTGTAATCACAGCATCTGAGGCCTCTGCATCTGGTCTAGCCGGAAAAGCATAGAACCAAGCTGGAGCACCAACTGTCTGGCCTCCGCCTGGCTGATCTCTACCTCTAGGACGGCCCCTACCCACCTGTCCTCTACCTCTGGGTGGTCGGACTACTGGTGGAGCAACTGGTCCGGTAAGCATAGGTTGCTGACCCTGGTGTACTGGTCTACCTCGAAGCCTGGGGCAAAACCTCTGCATGTGACTGGGATCCCCGCACTCGTAACAACTCTTTGGTGCGATGGGCTGCTAACTAAGTGTCTGGCCCTGGGGACCTGAATACCCACTGGGAGGAGCCTGAATAGTTGGTGGGAGGTAAGAACTCTCTGGGATAGCACTGAGATAAGATCACACTGGAGCACCTCGAGGAGGTGGTGGTGCTGGATATGGGGGTCTGCTGGACTTTCCCCTCACGAACTGACCTCTACCCCCGGCCGGAGCACCTCTGAACTCTCCAGAGTACCTGAACCGCTTATCTCTCATAATCTTCTCTCTGCTCCGCTGACGTACACCCTCAATCCTCCGGGCTATCTCCACAACTCGCTCATAAGAAGTACCCATCTCAACCTCTCGAGCCATAGTGGCCAGAATACCAGTATGTAAACCGGTTACAAATCTTCGCACTCTCTCCGCCTCAGTAGGGAGTATCATTAGTGCATGGCGAGATAATTTAGAAAACCTCGCCTCATAATCGGTCACTGACATCTGACCCTACTAGAGCTGCTCAAACTGAAACCGCAACTGTTCCCTCTGGGAGGGTGGAATATACTTGTCCAAGAAGATACAGGTGAACCTGTCCCAAATCATGGGAGGAGAATCTGCTGGTTTGCCAAGAGCATAAGACTGCCACCATCTATGGGCTCTACCCTCTAGCTGAAAAGTAGCAAAATCAACCCCATGGGATTCCAATATCCTCATGTTGTACAGTCTATCCTTGCAACGATCAATGAAATCCTGTGGATCCTCATGTCGCTCACCCCCGAAGACAGGAGGATGTAGTCTAGTCCATCTGTCCAATAGTTTCTGAGGATCCGCAGCTACAGCTGGCCTGGGCTCAGGTGTAGCTGCTGCCACTGGCTGGACTCCACCCATGGGTAGTGCACCCTGGGTCTGATATACAGCAGTTGCTTGTTCATGAGCCTGCGCGGTAGGGGTCTGTGCTCCCCCGCCCGCCTGAGATGTGGCTGGGTCTGCCGGAAATAAACCGGCCTGAGTCATATTATCCATGAATCGTAGCATACGACCCATGATATCCTGAAATCCCGGTGCAGATGTGAAGTCCACCGGAGCTGGCTCTGCAACAGGCACCTCACCTTGCTCCTCAATAATGGGATTCTCTGCTGGATCCACTGGCGGCATAACCGGAATAGTCCTGGGACGTCCTCGCCCTCTACCACGGGCTGGAGCCCTCCCTCGGCATCTGCCTCAGCCTCTAGCAACTGGAGAAGTAGCTCTTCCCTGGTCTGGAATCTCATTAGAGCGTGTTCTCACCATCTGTGAGAGAATAAGAGAAGGATATTTAGTACTACATCAATTGCACGATAGAATATGAAGAAAGGTAGTTTTCTAACACCATATAGCCTCTCGAAGATAAGTACAGACGTCTCCATACCGATCCGCAAGACTCTATTAGGTCTGATCATAACTTTTGAGACCTACGTGAACCTAGTGCCCTGATACCATGTTGTCACGACCCAATTTCACCTATAGGTCGTGATGGAGCCCAACACTACAGCTAGGCAAGCCAACTAATAAGTCATACGTACATTGGTTAAACTTTTATTCAAAGAAAATAATAAAATACCACCTAATACCAATGTGTGTGTGCCAAGACCCGGTGTCATAAGTGCATGAGCATCTAGTAGATTATATAAAACTCCAAATCACTGTCTGAAATGAAATAGACAGAATATAAATATAAGAAGAGACTCTGGTAGCTGCAGAACGGCTCAGAAAGGCAGCTCACTACTATGCCTCGGGATGACGTGGGTATGTGATGATAGGTCCTCCACTAGCACCTATCTCAGATCCTGCACAAAAAGTGCAGCAAGTGTAGTATGAGTAAGTATACAACGTGTACCCAGTAAGTATCAAGCCTAATCTCGAAGTGGTAGAGACGAGATGGCCAACTTTGACACTCACTATGGGTCAATAATAATAACTGAAATATATCTAGAATATTTAAATCAACATGATTTACAGAATTTACAATAATTTGTTTAATCAGCAGAGATAATCAAATTCCTTCAAATGTAACAATTCTCAATATATTAATTAAATTCCTTCAATTAAGAAAAATTCCCATTTATCAATTTAAATCTCATTTACAGGAGTAACAATTAATTCCATAAAAAACAAGAATAATAATTCATTAAATTCCAAGGATTTTTCCAATTTATTAATTAGCTTCTCAAGCTGAAATAAATTATTAAAGTATCGTGTAATTATTATTATTAAGCACGATTTCTGCCGATGACGTACGGCCCGATCCAGAGTGTCGTATACACTGCCGAGGGACGTGCGGCGCGATCCATAGATGCATCTATCCTGCCGAGGCGTTCGGCCCGCTCCACAAGAAAGGAGGACATTTTCTTATGTGCCTCCGGAAGGACAGTATGTTTATTATAAGATAAATTTGGGAGGAGAACAATTTCTTTTGACAATTAATTGATTTAAATAGAAATCAAGCCTATGAGATTTTCATCCTTTAATATCTTTATCAAACAATTCACAATATATTCATATATATCAATTAATATTAATTAATCAAAGAATACAATTTACACAAGTAATACATGCTTTGAGTCCTAAACTACCCGGACTTTAGCATTAATAGTAGCTACGCACGGACTCTCGTCACCTCGTGCGTACGTAGCCCCCACAATTAGCAACAATTATTTAATCTTAATCACCTATGAGGTAATTTCCCCCTCACAAGATTAGACAAGAGACTTACCTCGTCTTGCTCCAATTTAATCCACTATAAGGCCTTTTCCACGATTATCCAACTCTGTCTGGCTCGAATCTAGCCAAAACAATCCGATACAATCACTAAATATTATAGGAATCAATTCTATAAGAAAATACTACATTTTAAAGAAAAGATCCGAAATTAATTAAAAATTCACCCGCGGGGCCAACATCTCGGAATCCGGCAAAAGTTATGAAATCCGATAACCCATTTAATTACGAGTCCAACCATACCAGTTTCACTCAAATCCGACTCCGAATCGATACCGAAATCTCCAAATTTCGTTTCTATGAGATTTCTAAACGTTTTCCAAATTTCAATCTCATAACACTAATTAAATTGTGAAAATAATGATATATTCGTGTATATTGATCAAATCTGAGTTAGAATCACTTACCCCAAATGTCTTTCCTTGAAAATCTGTCAAAAGTCGCCTCTGTTCAAGCTCAAGTTTGTCAAAAATGGCAAATGGGTTGAATGCTTCTATTTTTTTTATAACTTACAGATCTGCCCAGTTCGATCTTGGGAGCTTGATCTCGGGAGCTCGTTCTTGGGAGCTCGATCTCGGGAGCTCGATCTGTCCAGTTCGATCTTGGGAGCTCGATCTGTCCAGTTCGATCTTGGGAGCTCGATCTGTCCAGTTCGATCTTGGGAGCTCGTACTTGGGAGCTCTATCTCGGGAGCTTGATCTCGGGAACTCGATCTCGGGAGCTCGATATCGGGAGCTCGTTCTTGGGAGCTCGATCTCGGGAGCTCGATCTCGGGAGCTCATTCTCGGGAGCTCGATCTCGGGAGCTCGATCTCGGGAGCTCATTCTCGGGAGCTCGATCTCGGGAGCTCGATCTCGGGAGCTCATTTTTGATAGGGGTTCGATTTTTGTCAGGCAGCTCAATTTTGACAGGCAGCCCGATTTTGACAGCATTTCCAGCAGAAAAATTGAGCAGCTAAGTCCTACTTTTGATCCGTTAACCATCCGAAACTCACCCGAGGCCCTCGGGACCTCAACCCAAAACACCAAAAAGTCTTAAAATATCATACAAACCTATTTGAAACCTCAAATCACATCAAACAACGCTAAAATCACGAATCATGCTCCAATTCAAGCTTAATGAAACTTAGAATTTTCAACTTCTACATTCGATGTCGGAACCCATCAAATCAACTCCGATTGACCTCAAATTTTACACACAAGTCATAAATTACATAATGGAGCTATGAAAATTTTCGGAACTGGATTCCGACTCCGGTATCAAAAAGTCAACTCTCCGGTCAAACTTTCAAACTTTAAATTCCTATTTTAGCCATTTCAAGCCTAATTTCACTACGGACTTCCAAATAAAATTCCGATCACGCTCCTATGTCCAAAATCACCATACAGAGCTGTTGGAATCATCAAAATTCTATTCCGGGGTCGTTTTCTCAAAATGTTGACCGAAGTCAAACTTAGCACTTTAAGGCCAACTTAAGGAACCAAGTGTTCCGGTTTCACCTCAAACACTTCCAAATCCCGAACCAACCATCCCCGCAAGTCATAAATCATTACAAGCACCTACGGAAAGTTTTATTTTGGAGAACGGGGTTCTAAAAGTTAAAATGACCGGTTGGATCATTACAACTGATGCCTTCTCTCGAATGAATGCGCCTATAAATAAGAAAAAGAAATCTTAAAACAGTAAAAGAGGGTCCCACATTCTGGTCCCTGTACAATGATTTTACTGTACAAATAATGTTTCTACTATTGAAACAGTGTATCTACTGTGCTGTAGGTCCCGGGCAGCTATTACTGTGGTTGACCACAAATATCACAGTTCAGGTTGTTTTTCTAACTCCTTCATCCTTTGGAGGAATTCTTCCGCATTTTGTATGGCATCATCAGATAATATCTTATCTGTTTCAATAGGCTGAGAATCATCCGCTATATCATCATTGCTAGTGTCACTCTGCATAGAAGTGTCAGATTTTTCATATTGGTTGATGGAGCGAAGCAAATTTCTTTTTACTTCTTCCAGATAATCATTAATCATTTAATCTTTATCTCCTTCTTGAAAAGATATTCTTCTGTCAATTTGCCGAACTGAGCTATCATCAATTTTTTCCTTTTGGGTTTTGTTGGAATATTCTTGGATTTTTATTTTAAAGGAATCCAAGAGTTCTTGACAGTATAACAACTTTGTTTTGGGATCCTTTTTCATCAATTTATCCCAGAAATTATTATAAAAAGTCCTGTATAAATAAGGGATTTGTTCTTTAGTGAATCCCAACTCCGGAGTCCACTTATGAATCCATAGAATAGAGAATTCTAGAAAGAAGTATATTTGGTAAATTGTTTCTAAATAACAGATATGATCTGTGTGGTATAACTCATTTAAAGCTGGTGAAACTTTTGTCCATTCTTTGTATAACATAAGAAATAGATCAGGTAATATTCTGACTGTTGGACCGTGGTAAGACCACCAATTTAAAAACCAATTAGGAATCGGTTTAGTAAATATTTTTGCACATACTTTTATGAACCAAGTGTGCTTATGTCTATCATTATTATAATAGAGCACTTTATCAAAAGCTTGGATATAATCCGAATAAGTAAAATTCATAGGAGTTTTGTTAAGGCTTATCTACCTCTCTTTCATTGTAGATATATCCCAATCTTCAACTTATATAATCTGTTTGATAATAATTTTTGAGAAGTTATAACCATTCTCGTCTGTGCTATAACCGGAAAAGTGCTGAAATTTTGCACTGCCTGTACTGGTGAGAATAGTCTCATAGTAAGAAAAGATTTCGTATGACTCACCCGGATAATATAATCCATTTATCAAGTACCTTTGGAATATCTTCCAAGGCTCTTCTTTCCTCTGAATCTCAGTATTTTCTAAAAGAAATATCATTTTATTTTTAAGTATTTTTTCGTAGGACTTAATATCATCATTGTCCTCTTTGGTAATTGAAGCAAAGGTATCACTTTGCTTTTGAGCAGTCAAATATGCTTGCAAATGTGCCTATAACAGATTATCTTCTGGAATATCTTCTAGATGAACAAATGGACCTGATGAAGATTCGCCTTTGAAAGATATCTTCTCATTTATTGAACTCCTTTATCCCATTTGTATAATTGGGGAGTCTGATGAGGATCCGTATGACGATCCTTGAGAGTATGACGGAGATGATCTCCCTTGGGAATGTGGGGACGATCTTCCCCTTCCTCTACCTCTAACTCAGACCCATGGAGGATCCATCCTGTAAATATTCACGAGATAAGAAATCTGGCAGAGAGTTATCAATTCCCTTTATATACTAAATTTCAAAATCAAAAGGGGCTAATTGAGCCTTCCATCTTACAAATATTTATTTTGAGGCATCATGTATAAAATCTTTATTAAACATATATTTAATAGATTGTGCGTCAGTTTTTATCAAAAACCTTTGATTGTATAAATCATCTTGGAATTTTAAAACACATTTAACAATAGTTAACATTTCATGAGCCACAATAGCTGTAACGACCCGACTTATCGTTTTAAGAATTTATGCCCCGTTCAGTGACTTAAGATCTCGGGCAGCTTCGCAATATGTATTATGACCCGCAGGTGTGGTCGAGTTTGATTTACTGAAGATTCAGAAATAAATTAAAAGAACAATCCTTATTTAGAAGCTTAAATGGAAATAGTTGACTAGAGAGTTGACTTTTGAGTAAACGACTCCGGAATGGAATTTTGATGATGTCAATAGCTCCGTATGATGATTTTGGACTTAGGAGCGTATCCGAAAAATTATTTGGAGGTCCGTAGTGGAAGTAAGCTTGAAATGGCGAAAACATTGAATTTTGGGAAGTTTGACCGGGGGTTTGACTTTTTGATATCGGGGTCGAAATATTATTTTGAAAAGTTGAATAGCTTCATTATGTCATTTATGACTTGTGTGCAAATTTTGAAGTCATTCTGGATTGATTTGATATGTTTCGACACAAGATATAGAATTTGAAAGTTCAAAGTTCATAGATTTTGATTTGAGGAGTGATTCGTCGTTTTGATGTTGCTGGATATGATTTGAGGCCTCGAGTAGGTCCGTGTTATGTTATGGAACTTATTGGTATTTTCTGACGGAGTCCCGAGGGTCTCGGGTGAATTTTAGATGCTTAATGGATCGAATTTAGATTTGAGGAGGAGCTGAAGCAACTGGGCTGCTGGTGTGATCGCACCAGTGCGTAAAAGGGCCGCAGGTGCGAGCTCGCGGATGCGAGGAATGATTCGCAGAAGCAAAAATGCATGGGCTGTCCAGGCACCGCGGGTGCGAATACAGTCATCGCGGTTGCGAAGACCGCAGGTGAGAAGAAATCACCGCGGATGTGAAGACCGTAGGTGCGAAGAAATCACACCGGATGCGAATACCGCAGGTGCGAAGAAATTACCGCGGATGCGAAAATCCTGGACAGAATGTTAAAAACAGAGGGGGTTCCGAGTTTTGCCAATTTTTGGACATTCAAGCACGGTTTTTGGGGCGATTTTGGGAGCGAATTCAAGGGAAACTTGAGGTAAGTCACTTGTGATCATTTCTACTCCATAATATTGAATTATCATCGACTAATCCGACTAGATTACATGTTTTTGAGGGGTAAATCGGGGGTTTGAACTTAGGGATTTGAAAATAAGATTTGAAGATTTGGAGGTCGAGTTGAGGTCGGATTTTGGTAAAAATGGTATGGTTAGACTTGTGGTTGAATGGGCTTTCAGATTTTGTAACTTTTGTCGGGTTCCGGGATGTGGGCCCCACGGTTGATTTTTGAGCTAATTTCGGATTTTTTGTTGGAAAATTAGTATTTTCTTATGGAATTAATTTCAATAAATTTTATTGACTGAATCGAATTATTTGTAGCTAGATTCGAGGTGTTTGGAGGTCAAATTCAAGCAAGAAGGCGATGTTGGAATATCGGCATAACCTCGAAGAGGTAATTGTCTTGCTTAACCTCGAGTGGGGGAAATTCCCCTTAGACATTGAGTCTTATATGCAATTTGGGTAATTGAAAACCATGTACACGAGGTGATGAGTACGTACTTGGTTTATATGTGCAAATTTTATTGAGTTAAAGTCTTGAGCATATTGAGTAGTAAATTGGATAATTGTTGGCATATATTTAATCATCTACTTGTCGTGCCTAAACCCTTGTTTTTGACTCTGCTGTTATATGACAATGTGATGTGATTGTTATTTGATTATTTATGAAATTTTGTGAATTTGCTGGCTTGATAATTATTGGAATTTAATTTAATTTTGGATTTTCCCATCTGCAAATAATTAATTAAATAAGCTTAAGAAGAGGTGTTTATATAATTATTGAAAATTTGATCTTTTATGAAGACTTTGCTTTATGTTGAGTAATTTCTATCTCTATTGATTGTTTTTGGGTGTTGTACACATTGTGTGGAGCATTTGGCTATTTGCTGTTAAATTAATTGACTTGGTTGTAGCTTTAAAATTTGGTTGTGGCCATTGGGAAAATTGTGATATGAATTGATTTTTATTATTTTGTTGTGATAATTTCCCGTGTAAATTGTTGTGTTGTGTGAGTTGTTATTTTGGGGAGATAAGAGTGGCATTTCACCGTTGATATTATGTGGTTGTAAGGGTGGCATTTCACTGTTGTGTTTGTTGGCTATTGATAATGTCTGGGCGGAGCGATAAGGGTGGTAATAGGAGTGATAAGGGTGGCTATTGATATTGTCTGGGCAGAGCGATAAGGGTGACTATAGGAGCAATAAGGGTGGCAATAGGAGCAATAAGGGTGGCTATTGTCAGGGACGATATGTGATGATGTGGGGTTGTGGTGTTGACAATCTTCTTGTGATGTTGTGATTTTCTTGTGTTTATTTTTATACCTTGTGCAACTTGTCTTGTTGTTAGTAAATTGATAATAATCCGATTTATGTTGAAATTGGGAGCCTGTGGCTATTGCCAGGTGGCTTATAAAATGAAATGTGGGAACGAGGTGTCGTGAATTGTGATATGAAAAGGGGATATTGGCACGTGAATTGTCCGTGCAATTGTGATATAAAATGGGGGCACGAGGTGTTGTGATGAAATGATAATGATATTTGGCACGTGAATTGTCCGTGCAGTTGTGATATGAAATGAGGGCACGAGGTGCCAGGCAAATATGATGATTTAATTATGGGCACGAGGTGCCGTGAAAATATGGAAATGGGCTGAGACCCGTATTTACGAAAAATATGAAAATGGGCTGAGACCCGTATTTTGATGATTTTGAAATGAGGTGTCACATGGTGACTTTTTAATTGAAAGAATTATATTCAAAAATATTTATTTGGAAGGATTTTTACTTAGAAAGTATTATATAAAAGAATTGTATTTTGAAAAATATTTATTTGAGGAAATTGTATTTGAAAAGATTTATTGAAAGAATTATATTTGAAAAATAATTATTTGAGAAAATTTTATTTGAAAGAGAGTTATCTGGAAGAACTATGTGAAAGACATTTATTTGAAGGGCTTGATTTAATTGGGTGTAATTGTGTTTATTAATTGTTGAGTGATATTAATGGTATTCTAGTTGTCTGTTATGCATATCACTGGTTGTTTTATCCTGCCTTTATTATTATTTATTTCCTATTATTTTGTATATTATATTGCACAGGTTATTAGACTAGTGAGTATCTTTACTGTACCCCGTCTCTACTCCATTGAGGTTAGTCTTGATACTTACTGGGCACTACTGTGGTGTGCTCACTCTACACTTCTGCACATTTTTGTGCAGAGCCAGACATTGAATGTATCGGACTTGAGCAGAGTTAAAGCGCGATCGTAAAGATTCAAGGTAGAGCTGCTTGGCCGTCGCAGTCCCTTGGAGTATTTTCATTTCATTGTATTGTTAATTTGTAATCAAACAGTATTGCATATTCGGTCCTTGTGATCATTCCATTTATTCAGTTAGAGTTCGTGACTCAGTACTACTAGTCTTGGGAGGTTGTATATTGTAATTATTTCCGCTGTTAGATTTTAATTCAAAAAAAAAATGGCTTCAAAATATAATAGAAATCGGCTCACCTAGTCTTAGAGACTAGGTGCCATCACGACGCCCGTGGTGGGATTTTAGGTCGTGACAAGTTGGTATCAGAGCTCTAGGTTCATAGGTTCTACGAGTCACGAACGAGTCTAGTAGAGTCTTGCGGATCGGTACAGAGACATCTGTACTTATCTTCGAGAGGCTACAGAACTGTTAGGGAATTTCCATTTCTTTCATTCTTGTCGTGTAGAATTTGTTGAATTTGGAATTTGAACCTTTGTATCTCCATTCTCTCACAGATGGTGAGGACACGTGCTACTAGGTTAGCTGAGCAGGCATCCGCACATAATGCTAGGGCTGCAAGAGGCCGGGATCGAGTTAGAGGTCGAGGTAGAGGCCGAGGAAGGGCAAGTGCTACGACTAGAGCACCTGTCATAACAACAGTCGAGGAGCCACTAGTAGCTCCAGTTGGGGGACAGGTACCAGAAGCACCTGTTGTTACCCCAAGACTTCAAGAGACTTTAGCACAGTTCCTAAGTATGTTTGGTACATTAACTCAGGCGGCATTGATCTCTGTTGCACCAAACATTTCGCAGATTGGGGGAGTAGCTCAGACTCCTACCACCACTCCAGAGCAGCAGGTACACGTTGGTCAGGTTTCGAGTGTAGTACCGGTACAACCTGCTATTCTGGTTCGGCCTAAGGTTAGGTCCGAGGCATCAGAAGAAGAACAAAAGAGACTTGAAATGTTTAAGAAATATGATCCACCAAGTTTCAGTGGTACAACTACAGAGGATGCCCAAGGATTTCTGGAAAATTATTATCGTATTCTCCGCACCATGGGTGTTGTGGAAGTGAGCGTAGTTTCCTTTACTACATTTTAACTGTTAGGCGCAGCATATCGGTGGTGGAAAATCTATGAAGAAGGTAGACCGGCCGATGCCACACCACTAACTTGGGCTCAATTTTTGGAAATATTCTTGAAAGAGTTTGTTCCCCAGACTCTCAGATAGGCGTGGCGCACAGAGTTTGAACGGTTGCGTCAGGGTACTATGACGGTGTGAGAATATACTATCAGGTTTAGTGAGTTAGCCCGTAATGAACCTATCTTAGTTCCTACAATCAGAGAACGGGTTTGCAGATTCATTGAGGGGCTCGATTATGATATTAAAATATGCATGGCTCGAGCATTGCAAACTGATGCTTCATTTCAGAAGTAGTGGACCTTGCAAGGAAGATTGAGGGTGTTTTAGGCGAGGAAAAAGGGGGTCTAAAGAGGCCAAAAGGTCTCAAAAATTTGGAGGGTTCAGTGGATTTTACTCTTCAGCTAGAACCCATTATAGCGGAGGCTCGAGTAGTCGGTCAGCTCAGTCCTCACATCAGAATACTCGGAGTGCTCCAGTTTACAGTGCACCACCGACACGAGATTCTTACAGTGGTTATTCCAGTTATCCGGTACAGACTCAGTATAAGCAGCCGCGACCTTATAGGGGTTGTTATGAGTGTGGTGATACTAGGCATATCATGAGAGATTGTCCCAGACTTGGGAGGGGTGGATTTCATCAGAACACTCCAGCTACAAGCTTTATTCCAGTTGATACTCCACATGTACAGTCAGCTAGAGGTGGAGGACAGGCTGGTAGTGAGAGCCTAAGAGGTAGAGGCCCGACCTGTTGATTTAATCACTATGATTTGGCTGAGGCCAATACACCAGATGGTGTCGTTGCAGGTACGATCTTGATTTTTATTATAAAAGGATATTTTCCTTAATTTGATTCGGTTCTGAATAATGAGGTGAGTCCTCTTATTATGCTCCACTTATGGTGAGATTCGTAAATTTGTGACCCACTTATATGTTTATCCCTGTCGGGAGATTTAAAGATGTGAGTCTGTGTCTGTTATTTTATTTCTGTACACCATTGAGGGCTATAAGTCCAAAAATAATTTTTATTATTCATTACAGTGGGTTTAATGTGTTTCGGAATAATTGATTCCAATTTTTATGAATTATACGCCCTACCGGTATGAGGGTTCATTATATGTTGTGAAAATTGTTTATGAAATGTATTGAAAAGAAGAAATAAAGGAAATTGAAAATTTCAGTTGGTACAATGTGCAACATAATTGTGATTCGGATTTGAGGACGAGATCCTCGCATTTTTACATGATGTGAAATATTTAAACCGTGCTACAAACCGCGATGGAAGTTATATAAGGACGAGGTCCTTGTGGTGAAATGTTTATGAGTTTAAAATTCTCCTTTGTGAAATTTAATTTGTGCAATAATATTAATAGGGAGTCATGCCGGTTAGGCTTATTTGATAATGCTTGTATATTTTCTGTTCATATTCGTCCATTTTCGTGTTGTAAATATTGAGTTTTAGCCTATGAGGTGAGTGCCCAGTTGGCGTTAAATGTGACTCATTAATCCGATTAAGTAATCATGAGGTCTTCATGCCTCACGTTTTGTTGTCAATATTGTGAAAATTCGAAACGAGGTGATGGTTAATATGAGATTAATTGATGATGCTGGAATCAATTATGAACAGCTTTTAACACAAGAGATGTGGTGATGAACATACATATGATATGCTTCATATCCTGATATCATTATGATAAGGTAATGCTGAGATTAATGTTATTGATATATACCCTGTGGTAATTTGTTGTGTTATGGATATGTTGTTAGGAGTTGTTTGGGTGTTACTCTGGCAGGTGGATAGGCCCAATTACAGGGGAGACTCTGCCGAAATAGTAAAATTTGGAGGATTGAGAATTTGCAAAAGAAGCGGGGAATAATATAGCACCCCAGAAAAAGTTTTGAGTTACTTCAACACTATTGAGGAAATTTATATGTGCCTAGGCACGAGTTGCTATAGCCAGTTGAGACTAATGCTGTGCGTTGTTGTGAGAATTCAGGCATTTTTGAAAATGATTGGAGAGTTAGGGATTTTTGCTTTAAAGCTTATAAGAATGGAGAAAAGAAATAATCTCAATTGAGATGGTGTTGTCGGACCCGTGTTAAATTGCGGGAAAGTAAAATCACTCACAAGTATGTGTGCAAGAATATACTCAGTAATTTTAAGTCCTCAGAAAGATTCTTAGCATGTTCGAGGACGAACGTTTGTTTAAGAGGTGGCGAATGTAACGACCCGACTTGTCATTTTAAGAATTTATGTCCCGTTCAGTGACTTAAGATCTCGAGCAGCTTCGCAATATGTATTATGACCCGCGGGTTTGGTCGAGTTTGATTTACTGAAGATTCGGAACTAAATTAAAAGAACAATCCTTATTTAGAAGCTTAAATGAAAAGAGTTGACTGGAGAGTTAACTTTTAAGTAAACGACTCCGAAATGAAATTTTGAAGATGTCAATAGCTCCGTATGATGATTTTGAACTTAGGAGCATGTCCGAAAAATTATTTGGTGGTCCGTAGTGGAAGTAAGCTTGAAATGGCGAAAAAATTGAATTTTGGTAAGTTTGACCAGGAGGTTGACTTTTTGATATCGGGGTTGAAATATTATTCTTAAAATTTGAATAGCTTCGTTATGTCATTTATGACTTGTGTGAAAAATTTGAAGTCATTCCGGATTGATTTGATATGTTTCGGCACAAGATATAGAATTTGAAAGTTCAAAGTTCATAGATTTTGATTTGAGGTGCGATTCGTCGTTTTGATGTTGTTAGATATGATTTGAGGCCTCGTGTAAATCCGTGTTATGTTATGGAACTTGTTGGTATGTTCGGACGGTGTCCCGAGGGCTTCGGGTGAGTTTCGGATGCTTAACGGATCGAATTTGGATTTTGAGGAGGAGCTGAAGCAGCTGGGCTGCTGGTGTGATCGCACCTGCACGTAAAAGGGCCGCAGGTGCGAGCTCGCGGATGCGAGGAATGATTCGCAGAAGACCGCGGGTGCGAAAACAGTCATCGCGGGTGCAAAGACCACAGGTGCGAAGAAATCACCGCAGATGCGATGACCGCAGGTGCGAAGAAACCGCGGATGCGAAGACCGCAGGTGCAAAGAAATCACCGCGGATGCGAAAATCCTGGACAGAATGTTAAAAACAGAAGGGGTTCCGAGTTTTGCCATTTTTTGGACCTTCAAGCACGGTGTTTGGGGCGATTTTGAGAGAGAAGTTAAGGGAAACTTGAGGTAAGTCACTTGTGATCATTTATACTCCATAATATTGAATTATCATCGACTAATCCAACTAGATTACATATTTTTGAGGTGTAAATCGGGGGTTTGAACTTAAGGATTAGAAAATAAGATTTGAAGATTTGGAAGTCGAGTTGAGATCGGATTTTGGTAAAACTGGTATGGTTAGACTCGTGGTTGAATGGGCTTTTGGATTTTGTAACTTTTGTCAGGTTCCGAGATATGGACCCCACGGTCTTTGTTTGAGCTAATTTTGGATTTTTTGTTGGAATATTAGTATTTTCTTATGGAATTAATTCCAATAAATTTTATTCACTGAATCGAATTATTTGTGGCAAGATTTGAGGGGTTTGGAGGTCAAATTCAAGCAAGAAGGCGATTTTGGAATATCGGCATAACCTCGAAGAGGTAAGTGTCTTGCTTAACCTCGAGTGGGGAAAATTACCCTTAGGCATTGAGTCTTATGTGCAATTTGGGTAATTGAAAACCATGTACGCGAGGTGATGAGTACGTACTTGGTTTATATGTGCAAATTTTATTGAGTTAAAGTCATGAGCATATTGAGTAGTAAATTTGATAATTGTTGGCATATATTTAATCATCTACTTGTCGTGCCTAAACCCTTGTTGTTGACTCTGCTGTTATATGACAATGTGATGTGCTTGTTATTTGATTATTTATGAAATTTCGTGAATTTGCTGGTTTGATAATATGACAATGTGATGTGCTTTTATGAAGACTTTGCTTTATGTTGAGTAATTTCTATCTCTATTGATTGTTTTTGGGTGTTGTACACATTGTGTGGAGCATTTGGCTATTTGCTGTTAAATTAATTAACTTGGTTGCAGCTTTGAAATTTGGTTGTGGCCATTGGGCAAATTGTGATATGAATTGATTTTTGTTATGTTGTTGTGATAATTTCCCGTGTAAATTGTTGTGTTGTGTGAGTTGTTAAAGGTGGCATTTCACTGTTGTGTTTGTTGGCTATTGATAATGTCTGGACGAAGCGATAAGGGTGGCTATAGGAGCGATAAGGGTGGCAATAGGAGCGATAAGGGTGGCTATTGATATTGTTTGGGCGGAGCGATAAGGGTGGCTATAGGAGCGATAAGGGTGGCAATTGTCAGGGACGATATGTGATGATGTGGGGTTGTGGTGTTGACAATCTTCTTGTGATGTTGTGATTTTCTTGTGTTTATTTTTATACCTTGTGCAACTTGTCTTGTTATTAGTAAATTGATAATAATCTGATTTATGTTGAAATTGGGAGCCCGTGGCTATTTTCAGGCGGTTTATAAAATGAAATATGGGTACGAGGTGTCGTGAGTTGTGATATGAAATGGGGATATTGGCACATGAATTATCCATGCAGTTGTGAAATAAAATGGGGGCACGAGGTGCTGTGATGAAATGATAATGATATTTGGCACGTGAATTGTCCGTGCAGTTGTGATATGAAATGAGGGCACGAGGTGCCGGGAAAATATGATGATTTAATTATGGGCACGGGGTGCCGTGAAAATATGAAAATGGGCTGAGACCCGTATTTACGAAAAATATGAAAATGGGCTGAGACCCGTATTTTGATGATTTTGAAATGAGGTGTCACATGGTGACTTTTTAATTGAAAGAATTATATTCAAAAATATTTATTTGGAAGGATTTTTACATAGAAAGTATTATATAAAAGAATTGTATTTTGAAAAATATTATTTGAGGAAATTGTATTTGAAAAGATTTATTGAAAGAATTATATTTGAAAAATAATTATTTGAGAAAATTATATTTGAAAGAGAGTTATCTGGAAGAACTATGTGAAAGACATTTATTTGAAGGACTTTGTTTAATTGGGTGTAATTGTGTTTATTAATTGTTGAGTGATATTAATGGTATTTTTGTTGTTTGTTTTGCATATCACTGGTTGTTTTATCCAGCCTTTATTATTATTTATTTCCTATTATTTTGTATATTATATTGCACATGTTATTAGACTAGTGAGTGTCTTGACTGTATCTCGTCTCTATTCCATTGAGGTTAGTCTTGATATTTACTGGGCACCACTGTGGTGTGCTCACTTTACACTTCTGCACATTTTTATGCAGAGCCAGGT